>NW_027468718.1:10916484-10938984 GCF_046254945.1 Alosa pseudoharengus | reverse complement strand
GAAACACACACACACACACACACACACACACACTCTGACACACTCTGACACACACACACACACACACACACACCGCTGTGAGTCTCTGTGGTGATGAGATGAAAGGGTTGATGATCTTGTTCAGAAAACAAATGACAACCAAACAAATTGACACAATCCTTGGCTGACGGCAGTGCTGGATGGCTACAGATGAGAAGGGAGGTGGAAAGAGCACAGGAGAGGAAGAGGAGTACATCTGGCATGATGAAGAGGAGTGATGAAGAGTGAAGAGGAGTGATGATGAAGAGGAGTGATGAAGAGGAGTACATCTGGCATGATGAAGAGGAGTGATGAAGAGTGATGAAGAGGAGTGATGAAGAGGAGTACATCTGACATGATGAAGAGGAGTGATGAAGAGGAGTACATCTGACATGATGAAGAGGAGTGATGATGAAGAGTGAAGATGAGTAGTACATCTCCTGTGATGAAGTGTGCATCTCCTGTGAAGGTGAGGAGTACCTCTGAGGTGTGTTCGGCGAATGTTTGTGGCGAACATGTTTCCTCTGAACAGTTAAATTTGACCGATTTGGTGTAAACAGCTCATTGTACCAGTAACACTTCGTCCAGCTCACGAATTACCTCCTAAGACTGATTGTGACTGTTTGCAAAGGTTCGCCAAAAACTCAAGGAAAACAGAAACCTGTTTGGAAATGTTCACCTTTGTTTTGCGAATTTCAACACACATCTGGTGTGATAAAGAGCAAGTTAAGATGAGAAGAAGTGCCGTGAACACAGCCATGGCAGAAAGGGCTAGACTGGCTCTGCCCCCTGATCTGGGCGCAACCTGCTGGATCCTCACTTATACGCTGCAGCAGGAGTAATAGATGAGACCATATGAATATGAATGGGTCTCTGCCATCACAACAGGACTGGTTAACGCTGCTACAAACAGTGAGGATGATGAGGATGATGAGGAAGAGGAGGAGGATCCACACGACTAGATGATCATGATGATGATGATGATACACACAGAAAGTGATGAAGGTTCTAGATGAAGCTGACCCTACAGCGATGATGGACCAATGGCTAATGAGAGGAACAGTGATGCTGACCCTACAGCGATGATGGACCAATGGCTGATGAGAGGAACAGTGATGCTGACCCTACAGCGATGATGGACCAATGGCTGATGAGAGGAACAGTGATGCTGACCCTACAGCGATGATGGACCAATGGCTGATGAGAGGAACAGTGATGCTGACCTTACAGCGATGATGGACCAATGGCTAATGAGAGGAACAGTGATGCTGACCCTGCAGCGATGATGGACCAATGGCTGATGAGAGGAACAGTGATGCTGACCCTGCAGCGATGATGGACCAATGGCTGATGAGAGGAACAGTGATGCTGACCTTACAGCGATGATGGACCAATGGCTAATGAGAGGAACAGTGATGCTGACCCTGCAGCGATGATGGACCAATGGCTGATGAGAGGAACAGTGATGCTGACCCTGCAGCAATGATGATGATGGACCAATGGCTAATGAGAGGAACAGTGATGCTGACCCTACAGCGATGATGGACCAATGGCTGATGATAGGAACAGTGATTGTAAGGACATAAATGTGTCCTACCTCATCAACCACAGACTAGAGTGGCGTCAATCTTCCAGCGCAGGAGTGAATGTAAAAACAGAAGTCCAAGACAATAAAAGAAAAAGGGTGGGAAAAGAGGGTGCAAAATGGAGTGAAAGAGAATAGAAAAGAGAAGAGAGGGGATCTGCTGGACTGGATTGGACTGGACTGTTATTTCTTCCTCTTGGTCTTCTTCTTGCGGGTGAAGAGGCATCCGACAGTCTCGTAGTCGTCGATGGACAGGGATACTGGCATGGGCAACGGGGCAGAACCGGGCAGGCCATTGAAGGGCGTGAGCGACTCTAAGTAAGCCTCGCGCTGCGGCGACGTCGGCAGCAAGGACGTCAGCTTCCTCATGCTGGATCGCCGCGGCAACGAGGGTGAGCGGCCAGAGCAGGAAGACAGCGAGGAAGACGAGGAGGACAAAGAGGACAGCGAGAACCGGAAGCGGGTCTGTGCAGGGGACTCTTTAGCAGACAGAGCCTTCTTGCTCTTGGACGGTTCTTTGTGCTCCTTGAGTTCTTTGAGTTCTTTCTGTTCTTTGTGTGTTTTGAGTTCTTTCAGTTGTTTGAGTTCTTTGTGCTCCTTGAGTTCTTTGAGTTCTTTCTGTTCTTTGTGTGTTTTGAGTTCTTTCAGTTGTTTGAGTTCTTTCTGTTCCTTGTGTTCCTTATGGTCTTTATGTTCCTTGTGTTCCTTGTGGTCTTTCTGTTCCTTGTGTTCCTTGTGGTCTTTCTGTTCCTTGTGTTCCTTGTGGTCTTTCTGTTCCTTGTGTTCCTTGTGTTCTTTCTGTTCCTTGTGGTCTTTGTGTTCCTTGTGGTCTTTCTGTTCCTTGTGTTCCTTGTGTTCTTTCTGTTCCTTGTGTTCTTTCTGTTCCTTGTGTTCTTTCTGTTCCTTGTGGTCTTTCTGTTCCTTGTGTTCTTTCTGTTCCTTGTGGTCTTTCTGTTCCTTGTGGTCTCTGCCCTGGCGAGGGCTGTGGGTCAGCACCGTGTGTGTTTGGGTCTGACCCTGGGCGCCGGGCTTGGCTTTGGCCTTGGCGCGGGGAGGGGCCACAGGCTGCTTGGCGCGGGCGCTCTGGGGCGACTTGCTGGCCACCACCAGGCCCTGCAGCTTACTCACCACCTCCGAGAGCAGACGCAGCGCCTTGGCGTCCTCCTCCAACGCCGAACCCCCCGCCCCCGCCCCCGACCCGGCCGCCCCCGCCAATTCCGCCACCCTCTTCGCCCCACCTCTCCGCCCGGTGGTGCGGCGTTCCTCCAGGCTGTGTTGGCGAAGCACCCTACCAGCGGCCGGCGTGGCACCCCCCGAACCCCCGCTGTGCTGGAGCAGCCCGGGGCTGGGGGGAGCCGTCTGGGAGCGGATGGACTCTCGGTGGGAGATGGGCGGCAGGTTGGGCGGCTTGTGCTTGTGCTTGGTGGAGCTGGAGGTGGAGAGAGGGGAGCCGGGCACAGTGGCGCTGCGCTGGCGCAGAGGGGGGTGCCGTTTACCCGCTCGCGTTTTCTTCTGGGGGGGTGAGAGTGAGCCGCTGGGTTTGGAAGTGTCCTTGCTGTGCACGTCTATGATCACGTTATCTTCCGGGGGGGGAGGGAGGCGAAAAAAGCAAAGCGAGGAGCGAGTATTAATAACAGGATTTAAAACGCACAAGACAACAAGTATTAATAACAGGGCTTAAAATGCACAAGACAAGTTTCATTCCAAATAAAACATTTTTGTGATTTACATTCACATTTGTTAATTTGGCCAAAGTGAATTGTAAAGTGGATGACAACCCCACTTCCAAAAAAAAGTGAAGCAGGTAAACCTTGAAGATAGATAGATAGATAGATAGATAGATAGATACTTTATTGATCCTCAAGGGGAAATTCAGTAGGTGAACCTTGAAGGCGGCCCACTAAAAGTACAGTTACAATATGTGGCTACATACATCCCTAGCAAGCATGAATTCAACATGTTCCATTAGAGTTGCCCTTGACCTTTGACCCCATCACAGCCTTCTTACCAATGACAGCAGGAGCGTAGATAGTGGGGGCGGAGTTTGTGAGCCCCGCCCCCATAAGCTCACAGGTCTGGTAGCAGAGCTGGTTGCCCATGGGGTCGTACTGCACCAGCAGGCATTTCTGCACAGGCATCGTGTTGGGCAGCCCTGCTCCCGCTGAGGCCCCCAGTGGGGGGTCCATGGAGCATCCGTCGGTGAGGCTGAGGATCTTGCTGGTGGCCAGCTTCTCCATGGTGTAGCGCCGCAGGTTGTCCCAGCGGTGGCGCACTCGAGCCGCCTTGGGCGTCTGCGGGGGGGTCTGGGAGGCGGGCTGGGACGAGGAGGAGGACGAGGAGGAAGGTTGCTGGGAGGTCTGGGATGGAGCGTTCGTCGGGGCGTGAGACGGAGTTTGCAAAGGACTCATGGAGGGACTCGAGGTGGGGGACAGGGACGGAGCCTGAGGCAGTGACGCAGCTCACGTTACACATCACAGTACTCAAGACACCATACTCAGGGCTTAATCAGAGCTTCACAAGCATACTCAAGACACAATACTCAGGGCTTAATCAGAGCTTCACAAGCATACTCAAGACACAATACTCAGGGCTTAATCAGAGCTTTACAAGCATACTCAAGACACCATACTCAGGGCTTAATCAGAGCTTCACAAGCATACTCAAGACACAATACTCAGGGCTTAATCAGAGCTTTACAAGCATACTCAAGACACCATACTCAGGGCTTAATCAGAGCTTCACAAGCATACTCAAGACACAATACTCAGGGCTTAATCAGAGCTTCACAAGCATGTCATTAGCAATGCTGACATACCTGTGTATCTGTGCACAGCTGAAATGAAATGTGCTTGTGTAAATGTCTCAATGTGCTTGTGTGAATGTCTCAATGTGCTTGTGTGAATGTCTCAATGTGCTTGTGTGAATGTGTAAAGTGTACTGAATGCCATAGTATTACCAATGCTCCTTTAGAACACAAGCATACTTACTAATATTCTCCAATCTGCATAACTGTGACATCCTGTCTATAATTTACTATCACTTCAATTTACTTACCTATACCTACTTACCTTTGTGTTGTCCCCGTCTTTTAATGACCATCAAAACAGGCTGTGTGCTTTGTGTATGTGTGTGTGTGTGTGTGTGTGTGTGTGTGTGTGTGTGTATGTTTGTGAATGTGTTTATATGTATTTTATATAATAAGCTTATTTGAGCTCACTTGAGAAGCTGGAATTGAGCCTGACGAGGCAGAATGTGAAACGTGTTGCTCAATAAAGAAGCTCCATAAAAGCAAGTAAATTTACCAGTGTGCGGTGGTGACCCTTCCTTGTTGTGTTTATATGTATGTGTGTGTGTGTGTGTGTGTGTGTATGTGTGTATGCATAAGGGTGTGTGTGTGCATGCTACTGGTCCATAGGTTTGCATATGTATTGTACTGCATTCTTAATATTTGTGTCCCTGTACCATTTTCTTCATGTGGACATAAATAAATGGTTAAAATGTGTGTGTGTGTGTGTTTGCAATGTGTGTGTGTATGCATAAGGGTGTGTGTGTGAGTGTGAGTGTGTGTGTGTGTGTATGTGTGTGTGTGTGAGTGTGAGTGTGTGTGTGTGTGTATGTGTGTGTGTGTGTGTGTGTGTGTGTGTGTGTGTGTGTGTGTGTGTGTGTGTGTGTGTGTGTGTGTGTGTGTGTGTGTGTGTGTGTGTGTGTGTGTGTGTGTGTGTGTATGTGCGTGTGCTTACCAGGGGCTGCTTGTTCTTGACCATACACACAATCCTCATGGCCTCCTCATCGCTAGGCAGGTCGGGAGGGACAGGGGGCAGTACGGGATCATAGTCCTTCTTGGCCACCGTGTCGTGAGTGAGCAACAGGGCCTGCCACGGCCGAAAGAACACACACTCAAGTCAAGAACATGAACAAGTTTATACTTTATAAATCACCTTAAAAGGTGTGTGACTTTTGACATTTTTGTCTGTATTTTATGTCGGTATCACTGAAAACAAATACATATAACAATCTACGAAAATAACTATGTAAGCCAGTATGTGCATAAGACGTAAGTCACATTGAAATACATTTTGAAGACACCAATTGCTGATTTTACAAATTACAGCTCTGAGTCACAGTTATGCTTTTTATAAATGACATTTCAAATTAGACATAACATTTAATATTGTCAAACTGCAGTTTATCTATGTTAGAAATAACAAGTAAAAAAAAAGTTTATACAACAAAGTGAAATACCAAAGTGAAATAAAAGTTTGACTGTACACCTACAGTATGTGGAGTGAGTTGTCTGACTGTGTGTGAAGTTAAAATAAAAGGCTTGTTGACCATATCACGAGCCAAACTACTGGTAATAAAACGGAGATGAAAGTTTGACCATGCTCTTCTGCATGCTCAGCACAGTATGCGGTGAGTAAGCTGGCTGACCTGGACGTGAGGCTTCTCCAGTAGGCGGTAAAGCTCCAGAATCTCTGGTGTAGGGGTGGTGACCTCTCTTAAATTGGCCATCACCTGCAAGACACAATCCAATATGCATTCATTGAGTACTGTACGACATACAGTGAGTGAAGGGAGTCTTTCACCTTGCTCTCTGATGTTACCATACTGTAGAAGGTATATGCAACTTTAGTCTGGCAAAAACTTGCTCAGGTGCTATTTTACAAGCCTGTTTACAACACTACACACTATAATGGCCCATTTTAGCAGATATCTAGTGTCCCCTTATGCATCTGGCAACCACATGAATAATCATGTGGGTAACGCTTTAGAATAACATGTGCTTATTAGGTAGTAAAAGTGCATAATAAGCAGTTAACAATTCATTACTAACAGTTAGTTAACTATTGTTATCCTTTAATAACATTAACTAACTGTTAACATGCAGCTTGTAAGTGTTAATAAGCAGCCTTTTAAGTTACTTACAAGCATATTTGTTAACAGTTGTAAGTGTTAACAAGCAGCTTGTTAATGCTTGTTAATGGTGTATAAGACAGAGAGGTGGATAACTAATACGCTTATAAGACCTTTCTTACCTATTTGTAGTACATTTTGCAGGCCCCCAATCTAAAGCGAGGACCATGTAGCCTATAGTTCCACAAGCCCAACCTTCTATCTCTCTATATAGGCCTACTGTATCTCTCTATCTAGCTTGGTTTAGCTGTGAGAAATGCACCTTCAAAATTGTTGCAGTGAGCAGGAATTGAACCCCAGTCTCCTGTATCAGAGAGTGCATCGCTACCTATTGAGCTACACTACTTTTCTTACACTACTGATGAAATTGTTTATGTTGATTCTATATTCCGATGTGCTATATCACACTAGCTATGCTTTTTACAAATATGTTTCTGATGGAAAAGTGGTGTTTAATTAATGCAGAAACAGACCGCGAATGTTCGCCTCTGTTCAAGGCAAACTGAAACATGTTTCAAATCGATCACGAACGTTCGCCTATGTTTGCAACTTTGAACCAGAGCTTTGAACGCACCCACTTATCGTCTTTAAGCCTCGGTTGCTAGGTAACCAACTATATACAAAGCAAAGATTCTAGAGCGGAGCTCTGCTCTAGAATCTTTGATACAAAGCTGGCATATCTTTAGACTGCTGACAAACTGACAAACTGTTTTATGCGTTCACTGAACAAAGATTATGGAAATTAAACACCACTTTTCCATCAGAAACATATTTGTAAAAAGCATAGCTAGTATGATATAGAACATCGGAATATAGAATCAAAATGAACATTTTCATCAGAGAATTAGGAACAGTAGTGTAGCTCAACAAGTAGCGATGCACTCTTTGACGTGGGAGACCGGGATTCGATTCCTGCTCACTGCAACAATTTTGAAGGTGCATTTCTGACAGCTAAACCAAGCTAGATAGAGATATACAGTATATAAAGAGATAGAAGGTTGGGCTTGTGGAACTATAGGCTACATGGTCCTCGCTTAAGATTGGGGGGCTGCAAAATGTACTACAAATAGGTAAGAAAGGTCTTATAAGTGTATTAGTTATCCACCTCTTTGTCTTATACACCATTGACAAGCATTAACAAGCTGCTTGTTAACACTTACAACTGTTAACAAATATGCTTGTAAGTAACTTAAAAGGCTGCTTATTAACACTTACAAGCTGCATGCTAACAGTTAGTTAATGTTATTAAAGGATAACAACAGTTAACTAACTGTTAGTAATGAATTGTTAACTGCTTATTATGCACTGTTAATACCTAATAAGCACATGTTATTCTAAAGCGTTACCATTATGGGTCCTTTACACTGATTGGCAGCCTTGCAGCCAAAGGCCGTTTTACAATAGGCTTCAGCAACCTCTATCTGAGACTCCAACTCGAAGTGGTAACATGATTAGAGGGAGGGGAGATTTGCCTCTGTGTCACACTCTGCTTTTGATCAGATTCACCCTTTTTAGTGGTCATTTCAAAGTCCGAGATTTGCACAGGAAGAAGGAGACAACCACGTGTCCGGTTTACAGTAGCTTTGAGGCCATGCACCAAACTCTCTCTTATTCAGCAAAGCCAAGGTCAAGTAAAGCCAACGACAAGTGTTTAAGATGTGTTAAGGTGTGTTAAGTTGTGTGTAAGTGTGTGTAGGTGTGTTAAGGTGTGTATAGTTGTGTGTAGGTGTATGTAGGTGTGTAATTGTGTGTAGGTGTGTATAGTGGTGTTAAGGTATGTGTAGGAGTGTGAAGTGTATTAAGGTGTATGTAAATGTGTGTAGGAGTGTTAAGGTGTGTGTACGTGTGCATAGGTGTGTGTAAGTGTGTTAAGGTGTGTGTAAGCGTGTGTAGGTGTGTTAAGGTGTGTGTAGGTGTGTGTTTTAAGAAGTGCCATGGCTGAACGTACCTCCTGGGAGAGACCGGATGAGTAAGGCAAGTAAGGGGTTAACACACACTTTGCATTCTTCTGCTGCAACAGGCACTCATATACCTGAGAGAGAGAGAGAGAGAGAGAAGGAGAGAGAGATGGAGAGAGAGAGAGAGAGAAGGAGAGAGAGAATGAACGGCAGAGAGAGGGAGTGAGAGAAAGAGAGAGAGAGAGAGGGAATGAGAGAAAGAGAGAGAGATGGAGAGAGAGAGAGAGAATGGCAGAGAGAGGGAATGAGAGAAAGAGAGAGAGATGGAGAGAGAGAGAGAGATGGAGAGAGAGAATGAACAGCAGAAAGAGGGAGTGAGATGGTGAGGTGGATAAATCAAGCGCTAGAGAGGGCATCTGACACAACAACTGTGGACAAACCAAAGCCACTAACACAGGGGGAAACAGACACTGATTAACAGTGGGCAAGATGTGTTAAAATATCAACCATCATACAATGTTTTCAACAACTCTCGCTACTCCTGTAAAATCATTGCCCTCATTTTTGGTAGTTTAGGCATGTGCACAAGATGTGTGTACGAGGCCTGCAGATTTGCGGACTACATAAGAACAAGGCCAAGAAACGGACAAGATATGTCTCTGTATCAGCAGTAATTGGTAGCCTCTACATATGTAGGTGCCACTTTTACCCCTAATGTGCATAATGGATTGGGGTATTGGCTGCTGTTGTACACCTTTCTGTCAAATTTGGATTATGCCATGACATATGCTTATCTTCTAATCCAATAATCCATATAAAGAATTTAAAAAATTATAAAGTGTGTGTGTGTGTGTGTGTGTGTGTGTGTGTGTGTGTGTGTGTGTGTGTGTGTGTGTGTATTAGCATGGATGCACAAAGTAGCATTGATGGACACAAAGTAGTGTTGATGAGTGCATTTGTGTGGGGGCATACTTGCATACTAACCACTTGAGAGCCAGGCAAGAGATCAAGGAACAGGTTGTGTGTGGGTGTGTGTGTGTCTGTCTGTGTGTGTGGGTGTGTGTGTGTACTAACCCTAAGTAGCGACCGAAGCCAGGGTGCACTGAGCAGGTTGTGAAGCAGGTCGGCACCACTGATGTCTCTGCTGATAGAGAGCCTCACCTCCGCTAACACATCAGCCAACACCTGAGTCAGACCTATAGACGCACGCACACACACACACACACACACGCATACACACACACACACACACAATATAGGTGGTTAGTCCAGAGAGGGCCATTGCAGATCAGGAGATAGTAGCACAACAGGGTAATGACACACTAACACACACACTGAAACACACACACACACACTGAAACACATACTAAAACCCACAGTCAAACACACTGAAACAAACACACACAAACTGAAACACACACACTGAAACACACAAACTGAAACACACAAACTGAAACACACACTAAAACACACACACACACACTCACACATACTGAAACACACACGCACACACACACACACACACACTGAAACATAACACATGTCCCAACTGTTTCTAATGTGGGGTTGTATAAGTCTTGGCATTAATTGGCATTAACTGTCACTGAAACATGGTCATGTCAAGGAGAGGTAAACACAGCTGTAGTTGCCCTTGCCCTCCAGGCTGTACCTGTGTAGTTTGGACACCTTGCCCTCCAGCCTATATACACTGTGTAGTTTGGACACCTTGCCCTTCAGGCTGTACACTGTGTAGGTATTAAGTTGGGACACCTTGCCCTTCAGGCTGTACACTGTGTAGGTGTTAAGTTTGGACATGGACCACACCTTTAAAATGTAAGAGAAGCCTTTGCATCAACACCACATCATCAGCAGCATCGCCAAAACATGACAGTCAGGTGACAGACGCCTGTCAGGTAAACCTCTGCCTGTGCCACCTGTGCTTTTTAGGTAGCTACTGTAGGTACCTGCCTGGCAGTTAAAACAGCGTTGGATGCAGGATGCACACAAACACTCTCTATTTCACACACTCTATTTCACACACACACACACACACACACACACACACACACACACACACACACACACACACACACACACAGATACAGACACAGACACACAGAGCTGATGGAGCAGAGGGACTCACCGTTGTCCTGCTGGCCTCTCTGAGACATGGCCATGGCCTCTGGTCTCTGTTTCATAGCCCTCACTAGGGAAAGGACAAGAGGAGTCAGACAAGAACACACACACGCACACACACACAAATATGCAAAAACCAAAAAAAGGAAACAACACAAACTGTGTTGTCCCTATCTGGACACAGAGATGTCTAAAAACAACCTAAGTTGTGTTGTTTTCAACACATTTGTTTTTTGTGTATGCACTTCAAAATGCATGTTAAAAAACAGAAACAGAAAACATCCGGTTTATTTTATTTTTTTACTGTAGCCTAATCTAATACATTAATGGTAATATTAATACATAATGTACAATCTGTCCTGTCGCATGATTGTTTTAAAAACAGCTGTCAAGTCATGCCAAGTCATAGCGCAGTCTATTTATGAATGGACGTGCATAGCCAAGTAAATTGTGGTTGTGGTAATCTTGACGTCTCCACAGTTAGAGAGACGGTGAGGGAGGGTGAGGTGAGAACGGACAGTCACGCAACTCCTCCTCCCCCTTCAAAGGTCAGTCTACCCTGGTCAGCTCAGTTATTCGGCCCCTGTGAGTCAATGAGATTACTGTCCCATATATGCCCCCCCCCAAACACCCCAACCTCTTCCCACAGCGCTGAAGAGGTAAAGGGTGTAAGCCTACCTACCTATACTGAAATGATTAAAGTAGGACATTGTTTTTGTTGTCTTCTAGGTCGTTGGTCAAAGACCTATATTGCCAACCACTTCTGCATCATCTGTTGAAACAGCTCTGTAAAAAAAAATCCAGTCCACATTCGACATCACACAACACGTGTGTCCATATTCGGACAGGCTTCACCGGTCCGTGAGAGCTGAGAGTAGAGATGAAATACATTAAAAAAAGAAAAAGGGAAAAAAAATCAGCAGGGATCATGAGGCGCAGCGATAAGCCCCGATCAGATGCTGTCACAGATCTCACACAGGGAAATAATTCTCGCCCATGTGCCACCCGGCCCGCGAGCTCTGTAGCGCGCGGTTGGCACTCCGCCCCCGCAGAACAGGTGGGGAGCTCGTCAGAGACCGGGACAAACAACGGGCACACGGAACTACACGGAATTATCCCCACTGCGCTAGGTCACGCCAAGCCAAGCCCCGCTGTTTAAACGATGCTATGCACAGCATGACAATGCAGCTCGAGTCCTGACGTCAGGTGTTTGCAGCCGTAAAAAAACAGAGGAAATCATCATTGTGAAAAGTTAATGTTTTCAAAAGAATAATTAACTAACAACACAACAACACACTGATATAGCAATTAGTTGTTCAAGAAGCCAGGCGCTCCCAAGATAAGTAATTAAAGTACACCACTCACTCATACATTCACTCACTCACCTCTCTCTCGGACTCGTCTTTCTCTCCGTTCCTCTGCCACGCTCTCTCTCTCCTCCTCCTCCTACTCGAGGAGTTGTAGCTGTCAAAAAAGTCCTCCCTGCGTGCAGGTTGATTCAGGATTTTGGGATGAGGTCCGGCATTCTGGAGCGCATTCTCTCTGCGGGATGCTGCGCGCAGGGTTAGTTGACCACGGCAGCGGCGTTCCGGTGCACACAATGCAACGTCCGTGATTTTTTACGATGAAACATCCTCAGAAAAAAAGCAGACTGTAATCCTTTTCGATCCCATTTAATCCCGCGAGCGCGCGCGCACACACATACATACCACACACATACTGTAGGCCACACACACACTCACTCTCCTAAGAGCGAGCTCTTCCCAGGCCCTGGTCTGCCACTCAAAGCTTCTTAACTCTTTCTGCTTTTAGACACACACACACACACACACACACACATGGATGGACAGCAGTGTGTTAAAGGGGAGGTGAAAAATGGAGGCACATCGATAATATGTGTGTTCAACATCTATACCCAAAAGACCCCACACACATCCTCTAAAGACTAAGTCCACACATTTAACACACACACACACACACACACACACACACACACTCCCTCTCTCTCCCATCTATGTCTTTTAAATGTAATCATGTCAGCAGTGCTGTTTCAGTTGTATTAAATCCTCATGTTGATGGGAGTTTGCATGCCTGGACTGTGGTTTCGGGCTGGCAGCTGGTGTATTGTCTTGTCTGTGTGTGTGTGTGTGTGTGTGTGTGTGTACGTCAGCGGTACCGTCCGAGGACGGCGAATTAGATTTGTAGGTGAGCAAGGTACAGGGTCAGAGGTCACGCTGTCGGGCCAGGATGTAAGCGCTACCCAAAGATTATGTAGATTATGCTTTCTCTCCACAACACACACTCAGTAGAAGTCACACCAGGGTGGCACATAAACATAACATTTATACAATAAAACACTAAATAATAATAAAGTCAGCATTTTGTAGAGCATTACTCTAAAGTCCGATTTATTTTCATTTCAAATCATCTGCATTGGTTTTGAACGTTTCAACCGGAAATCCTCTAGGAACATAGTGCAAGGGCAGGCCTTATAGGCAAGATTTGCATGGATATAACAACTTCATTACAATTATAAACTCACGTTGGTACATACACTCACATGTTAAGTAATCATAATTTTGCCTACCTAATATCTTACATTTCAAGTCCTTCATGAAAACAGGTCAGTGACAGCTGTTCCACCATACAGTTGCACTTACAGTAACAGCCAAGCAGGTAGAGCCACGGACTTCCTTTTCAGGACCAGGGCAGAGCAATCTATGGGTGTCATGGAGATGGAATGTCAGAGGAAAGAGGACATTCTGACCTGGCTAAATTATGCTAATTATTTCCCACACAAAATTCACATTCAATGTAATAAATGAAAACCATCAGTATCAGTAGAATACACTCTCTCTCTCATATGCACCCCCCCCCCCCCCCCCACACACACACACAAGCTGACACATATATACAGACAATTTACATATTTCTGCCCATACATAGCAAACTGATAGATGACTCTCTCCAGTATGCACGCAGACATACAAGATCACACATCTTTACTTGTGCATAAACATAACATACTGGTAGATTACTTTCTCTAGTGTGCATGCACACACACACACACACACACGCTGGTAAGCACTCTTAAGCTGCCGGGTCAGAGAGCGAGTGCACTACTGTGGTCCCCTCCCCCATCTATACAGTACTTGGTTCACATTCTGTGTTACATCAGGGTCTGTGACATCCACGGTCACACACACACACACACACAGAGACAACACACACATACACTGTGGTGTTAATGTGCCTAGATCTCACACAGTCATGACCATGACTTGATCTTGTTACTCTCTGTCTTGTTCACACAACCACACACAGTCCCCAGGAGCATGTGTAATGGTAGCCTGTGGATGCAGTAACTGTGCAGTGAGTCAACCTCCCTCCCGACAGCTTAAGAGACGTTCTAGTGACAGACTCCATCATCAGTCGCTTGGTCAACATACCCGCATCACTACGAGGTGCTAGACGTTTGTGGATTCGAGCCTTTGGGCTGGACAGCACAGTAAAACACAACAGAAGCTACATAAATAGTCACACAGACTTTTGCTTGTCAAAGGTCCACTATATTGGTGTTTTAGTTTAATTATGCTTTATGACTTTTTTTTAATCACTAATGTTAATGTTTGTTAATGTCATCACAAGTCCCTGTGGACAAAAATGCCTGCTAAGAACTATAAATGTAAACATAAATTACTAATTCACACACATACACACCCCAACTTTTCCTTTATGACAATGTTGAGGACCCTGATGTCAGGACATTATAATCTTAAAACAAATGTGTTGTTCCTATCTGGACACAGAGATGTGTTAAAAAAACAACGCAAGTTGTGTTGCTTCAACACAAATTGTGTTATTTTCAACACTGTGTAACAAATAAAAAAGGAAACAACACAAACTGTAATTTATCTATTTTCCTGTCACACTTTCTCTCTCTCTCCCTCCAACTTCAGGAGTTGTGTCTGTCGAAAGCCCTTCCTGGGTAGGTAGCCTCAGGATTTAGGGATGATGCATTCCTTGATATCAATCTGATCTACCTCTGATCCTTCACTGGTCTGGTTCTGCATGTAAACGTACTGGGCTAAACTGTGCATGTAAACATACTAGGCTAAACTGTGCATGCAAACAGTAGGTGGGCTTAACTGTGCATGTAAACGTACTATAGGCTAAACTGTGCATGTAAACGTAGGCTAAAGTGTGCATGTAAACATACTGATTTTTGGCCCTGATTACTCACAGATGTGGCATTGATCAATAGCCTTTATTCACTCACCTAATCAACTTAGCAATGCGCCTAAAGCTGTCAATTAACAAAATAATAATAAAAAAAAACATATAAAACATCATGTACAGCTTAGAAACTAACACCGAAACATTAGTTTTTTTTACAGCAGCATCTCAACAAACATCTTCTTAGTGTGACGCGAAATTGAAAAGACACAAACACACACACACACACACACAGACAGACGCACAAGCACACAGATGCACATACACACACAGTGCTGGGAAGGTCACTTTTAAAATGTATTCCATTAAACATTACTGAATATATGCCCTAAAATATATTTTGATATAACATATTATATATGTCTATAACATATTCTGATAGATTACTAGCCTGGAAAATCCAGACCCTGTAATCTAGAAAGATTTAGGGTCTGGCCACGAACAATGTAATGGCCCAATTCGAGGGGCGGCAACAAGCAAGCATTTAAAAATCTCACTGCACGCAATTGGATAACACTAGACCATGTTTACACTGAATGATTTCGGACTTTGACGCAATCGGATAACACCAATATTTACTTTCCTCCAACGTTGCAGCGCTATCTTCATCAGTTTAGCTGGTTCCCCGGATTGCAAGTAGGCCTAACGTGAATCATTGCTCCTTGCCAGAGTGTCTCACAGAGACAATTCCATTGTGCTCTCGCGAGAACTCTGAATTTCCAGGGAAATAGATTACTCAAAGTGAGAAGTAATGTATTTTGAATACTTGGATTACAATAATGTTGTATTATATTTAGCAGTGGATAAAACAGTTATGTGAGGTTATGTGACTCATAGTATCAACAACCCACAATCTGCTTAACAGTTAAGATGGATTGATATACAGTATAAGCTACAGTATGTGCTATGAAACACTGTGTCAAAGAAGAACAGAGATGTTTTGTCTGCACATAGGCTAAAAGGCTACCGCATCCCAAACAAAGTAGGCTATACACAGTTTTCTTTAAAGGCTATCAATATGAGAGGGAAAGAGAAAGGAGTAGGCTACCTGATAGGCTACATAGTGTGGTTAAAAAAGATACTTGAATTTGAGTTTAAAAGGCATGGCGTACCTAATATTTTAAAAAGCACATTACTATAGGCTTTTTTTGCCCAACAGCCTTAAAACTTAAATCAAAGCATATTAGATGCATTAGCCTATTTAATATTCAATACCAACAAAACTAGATGCCGTGGGGCAGAAGACGCTTGGTGGCCGTCCACAACGTTATAAACTTAACCTAAATAATCGGCTTCTGTAAGCTACAATCGGAATTTTCTGTATATACTGTACCCCTGTTGTCTCAATGATAATAACATCTCATTTCAGAGTTTGCCGTTCATTTGCATTATTAATATAACATCGTATTTTGTCATTTTTGGCGAAGACATGCATTCCGTTAGGGATATTGAACATTCTCTAACCATCGTGATTTCGATTTGGTGCAGTTTTCAGCACAAAAACTCATTTTATTCTTTTCATGGAGAGCATTGGCTTTCTGCCTCTTAGTTGTGCACGCATGTTTTCGTGACGTTGCATAGAAATCCATGTATATAGATCTTCAAAAATGTCTAACCTCAGGCACAGAAAATGTCCTTGCTTTAAGCCTAACCTATGTGTGGTGCTACCAACTGCATGACAGGCCTATAGATATTTTCTTGAGACTCTGGTATGTAATTTCACACAATGTTTAAGGCACTTGGAAAAGGCAGTTAGATAGTGTTGGATATGAAATTCCTTTTAGCAACTATGAGGTCTAACCTATATAGGGGAGACACTGATCCATAAAATCTGACTAAATTCATCCTATAATGGGTCTGGGGCAGGTGACTTTTCAAGCCTACTTTTGAATAACATTCAAAGAAAGGTTAATCGGAATCGGAATGATAAATATGGTTATTAATCGGTTATCTAAAATTCAAAACGGTAGTGAAATTGGTTTTGTTCCAATTTTCGGTTATGTTCATCCAAACATTGTGTTCGTTTCCGTTTTTTTCGTTCTTCTAATCCCTGGTAATATGCATTATGGGTTTAAATCAGTTCAAACCCATCTATTCATAACAACAATACCTATGTTTCTAGAACATTTGTGAAGCCTTGGGGGTTTCCAAAACAACAGCACTAAGACTGCTCTATATGCATGTGTGTACTGCTGTGCGTTATGGTGGAACTGGGATACGAGTGCAGTGTGTGTGTGTGTGTGTGTGTGTAATCAGCCCGTCTTCAGTGCTATGTGTTATGATGGAGCTTGACTGCGAGCACTGTGGCTGTGTGTGTGTGTGTGTGTGTGTGTGTAATAATCAGTGTGTTACATGTGCCTGTAAACAGAAGCCAAGCCTGTTATCAGGACAGCCTGGTTGCCTGCGCGCCACTGCACTGAGTGAACCCTGCAGAGGATTACAAGCACACTGCCTCCTGCACATAATGAAATGATTTTGTCTCAGCTATGCACACACACACACACGGGCATGTAAACACCCACACACACGTGTAGAGAAACAAACGTGCCCAGCACACAGACACACAGGTACACATGTACACATATACACACAGATGTGTCAAACAAATATGTCAACACCTAGAAAAGACACAGACACACGCTCACATATAAATGCAAACATGTGCAAAGACGCAAACACACACACAGAAAAAAA
The DNA here is from genome assembly GCF_046254945.1 of Alosa pseudoharengus. Taxonomy (NCBI): domain Eukaryota; kingdom Metazoa; phylum Chordata; class Actinopteri; order Clupeiformes; family Clupeidae; genus Alosa; species Alosa pseudoharengus. Next base: position 10,921,503 of record NW_027468718.1, on the reverse strand, counting down.
AGTTCAATATTTTGGTTTAAAATAAGATTTAATGTATAATCTAAAACACAATCATCTTCCTCTGTGTAGTTAAGACTGGAAAAAGTGAACAGGAATCCGTAACAGTGCATATAGGGCCGAAGGTAGAGCGCACCCAGGGCATAGCTCTGAGCCTGGGGAAGGCAGTCTCACGCTCTTGGCTGCTTTATTAGACCCATGTTTCAGTGCGTCTCGGGGGCGGCACAAACATGAAATGTACAAGACATTCTCAAACATTAATCCACACACTCATGACCAAAGAGAAAGGCTGATAATAGAAAGAATCATGTCTTTGACCAGGTCTGGGCCTAATCTGGGCCGCATCTGTGCAAATGCCCTAATTTAAATGCCAGGCAAAGTGCAAAGTCAGTCTATGAGTAACATGTGAACGAAAGGCATCATGTGACTTGTGACATGTGACAGCTTTTAGCTGACACACCACAGCTTGTGCTTGAGGTCTGGCTTATGGTGTTACATTTGCAAAATAGATTTTGTATAACTGTTAAATTAGCATTAGTTATAGACTTTAGACTTTGCCCGACACCTAAATTAGGGCTCCAAGTGTCAGCCCTTATCTTATAGCTGTTCAGTAATATCCCTTTCATTAACGGGCAATGACCAAAGCAAAAAGCAACGGACAAAGTCTATTGTGCATGAACTCAATCCATCATGTGACGTGGGAGTACTGCGACAAGGAACTCATGTTTGCACATAGGATCAATCTCATCGCACTCAATCAGTAAATAATGTTGCACAGTTAAACAAAAAAATGATTTGACCAAGTTATTACATTTGTTTTATGGCCGACCTTGATCATTTGCTTTATGTTGTGCACGGCCGACCCTAAACATCGCTTTGCTCCTTGACTGTTGCCCAGCAATTAAATGATGGCCCGTGAGAATCAGCTGGAGAGTAGCTCCACATGATACAGTTTCATTGGCACATTGGACATTTCCCACCAACGTGAGTGCAGAAGCTCATACCCCCTTACTTTGAAATGAATGCAAAGTAAGGGGACACAGACATCTGCACTCAACTTCCTTGAGGGGAAGTAGAGTAGATGAACCAAGGCACATTTATATTAATGTTTCTTTTCCCATAGACAATCACTCCATCATTATTAGATCAATTAAGGCAATCGAATGCAAGTATCCTGCTATGCAGAAAGTTGTGACCAAAGATCTGAGAGCATAGCGCTCTATATTCTCAATCTATAAACAGTGCCTCTACTCTTTCTGCATCTATGTGTGTTATTCTCAATCTATAAACAGTGCCTCTACTCTTTCTGCAAGTATGTGTGTGGACGGTGGGTACAAGGACGAGAAGGTGTCGTGACCTTGGGTGTTTAATTCTGTCGTGAATTATAATGACAGCTTTTCTCCATTATCGCCTCTCATCAAAGTATTGGCCATTTTAATTCAATCACATTCTAATCCCAGGAGAAAGCCCAATAAAACAATCATTTAAAAGCAGCCGAAATCACCCACAGCTTTACACAACAACAAAGCCCAGCAGGATACATTCCCTAAATAGGATTTAAAAAATAAAAACTATTTATTTTTTTGCAATGGTTTTCATTTCACAAAAATAAGTTATTTTTTTCTGACAATCATTAGATATTTCCAGTGTTTTCTTTTTTTTCTAACAGTAGAAAATACATCCCTTTAAACCCTAAAAATTGGATCCCTTTTGGCAAACCAGTGCTTCAGCAGGTTTTATGTAATAAAGAGGGTAATCTGCACCCCCGTCCACAATGCAGAGAGACCACACAATAATGTCCTTCTACGGTGACATTTTCCAGACTCCATAGCTTTGTTCATCTATAGGTCTTGTATGAATGCTGGATTGGTGTGAAATGAGTTCTAGAAGCCTAGTCTTGGATACAATGTACCCAAACGGAGTAATGTAGGCTTTGAACGCAGTTTGGTTATGGTAAGTACAAACTGCCAAACGTTACTAAGCCTCTCTCTCCCTCTCTCTGCATCATTCTCTATGAAGAACCACTTGTATGTCAGTGATATTTATGTAATGTCATCTCATAATGCCATGACCCCACAGCCTGATACATATGTTATACTAAGCATGTCAGGGTGAAAATACACAAAAAACTGAAAAGTGTATAATGAAAAGACCCCATAACCCTAACCAAACTGCTAACAACAGCAGGACCTAGAACATGCCATTGCACTCCACATCTGACTTGCAAAGTAGAAAAAACTTTAAATAGGTGTGTCCATCCATCCAACCCAAGCCAAACTGGGGCACACATGGTGCTGGTGGAGGTGCTGGGGTGCAAGTGGCAGCACCATGCCACATGTGGTTCTCAGTGCCCATGGAGAGCCAGGTCGGCTGCACCATGCCACATGTGGTTGTCAGTGCCCATGCATGCCACATGTGGGTGTCAGTGCTCATGGAGAGCCAGGTCGGCAGCACCATGCCACATGTGGGTGTCAGTGCCCATGGAGAGCCATGTGCTATTCTGGCCTGAGGACATGTCCTGATCCTAACCCCCATCTCTATCTATCTCACTTCCTGTCTCTCTCCACTGTCCTATTGATATAAAGGCAAAAAATATACTTACAAAAAAAAAAAAAAACATGGTGCTTGAGTGAAAGTAAAGGAGAAAAGATTTCATATCTGTGTGTTGTCTTTTTCATTTGCAACATTTGAACCATTCAAGCCTTCATTAAGCAATAATTTGATTGAAGACTTAAATAAAAGGCTGCAAACAAAATAGAGTGCATGTAGAATGGTGGCAGTAATTAAGCAGTGTTTTGGTCACACAATGTTATGGTATGTAAAAATAAAGACTTGGATAAGGCCTTATTGTGGACCTCTATAGGTTCATTCCTCACACAGACGCTATCTGGCTAACGCTAACAGTTACACTAGCTAACTGTACTCCCTGCCATACCTCTCTGCATTAATGCAAAGAACCCTGAGGCTTTACATACTGCACATACAGTAGATAATGAATGACATATATTCTCCTTAATTTACATTACGGTCAGTCTATTCAAAAGCAGTAGCTGAATTAATTGGCTGATTCAGTTACAGTAACACCATCATGGTGGATCAAAGCTAATAGCTAATGAGTAGCCTACAGTGATGACACTCTTGTCTCTAGAGGTCTGGAGTGTATTGAAACTGTGAAATACTAAGAGTTCAAGGTGGTTTCACTTCTTGGTTAACTAATGCAACCACCTTTGATCTCTCTTTCTCTCTCACACTCCCTCTCTCTCTCTTTCACTCTCACACTTACACTCACACACACACACATACACTCACACTCACACACAATGACTAGCAGGTGTCTTTAAAGAGTTAGCTGTTAGCTCGGTAGAAGAGTCTTTGAAGAGTCTCAGTAAAGGGTTCTAAGTGCTGACCATCTCAACCCTTTATCTGCTAGCGGTTTGAGCTAGCTGTTCTATAGCTATACACAGTCCACTACAGCACCAACCAGTCTTGGTCAGGGTAAACACTCTGTGAGCAGATTGCTCAGAAATGGATCTGACCAGGCGCACAGGGTCAGATCTGAGTCCATGACGGCCATCTTGACTTGTTGTCTTATGTGGTCTTCTCTCGCTGGATCTGGATGTAGCAAGCCTGAGCAACAGAAACAGGGAGACGTGAGCTTGAATGTCAGAAACTAAAACAAATGAGAAATCATAAATAGCACTGAAAAGATGCTTAGGCCTAACCTAGGTGAGTTTCTTAGTGTTTTAAGCCCCCAACGTTGTCATCAAGGCAGCGCTGCCTGGTAGGCACTAAGGTTAGGCATGGGTTAAGGTTAGGGTTAGGATTAGGTGCTTTTAAGTCGACGGTGGCAGAGCTGCCTGGAAGACGACGTTGGGGGCTTAAAACACCATCGACCCCTAGGTGAACCCAAACGGATCTGCAATCACATTTGAATTTGCTTTGCAGATCTGTCTGGACATTTTCTCATTGCACAACGACAACCCAGTCACCAATCACAACCGCTTATCCGGCATGGGGCGGGCTTTATACGATAACATACAGGGAATAGGTGAAATGCTAATGGAATCAGTACTAAATGGCAAAGACTTGCATCAGAGACTTTCTAATCAGGAGACACAGCACTCAAATAATCCTGCATAGAAATGCATGGGTTTAGTTCGTAACGCCAATATGCCAGTTATCTACACACATATCCCGCCCCTTCCTGTAAGCCTCCCCATTCACTTGCATAGAAACTGCCCGATAAAAGTGCGTTACCAAGATGATACTCCCCAAAGTCCCCAAAGTGCATTTAGAGAATAGCCTAAAAGGACTTTGCTTGTACCTTCTTTGGAGTAAACAACTACATTTGATATAACAGGTCCTGAGCTTGTGGGATAAAAGCAAACTTTAGCGCTTCCGTTCTTCAGTCATGAGTGGAGATTTGTCCAGATGGGTCAACTGAGGTACCAACTGAGGTAGCTTAGTGCAGGAAGTGAGTGAAAGGGTGACGCACCTTGAGGGTGGTGAACATGAGTCCGTCTTCTCCGTGCTGGAGATGAGGGTCCATCAGGTCCTCTATCAGGCTCACCTCTGAACCCAGGTTCCTGATGCTGTAGGTGGACACACACACACACACACACACACACACACACACACACACACACACACACACAAACAAACACACAATCACATAAATTTTCTTTGTGAAGAGGTGTGAGTATGGAACACACACCCACATACAGACATATCTGTCATTCTTTCCCGCAATTTATTTCAAAAAGTGAATCCTTCATATATTATAGATTCATTACATAGATTCAAAATATTAGAATAAAAATGTTATAATAATACAGAAATGTCAACCTTTTAAAAATAAATGTATCTGCACCTGTACACAAACAGGGCTTCTAAGCATCACATTAAGGAGGTGACACACACACACACCACATAGTACCATGTGGAGGAACAACAAGGACGCGCGCGCACACACACACGCACGCACGCACGCACGCACGCACGCACGCACGCACGCACGCACGC
>NW_027468718.1:10898984-10913984 GCF_046254945.1 Alosa pseudoharengus | reverse complement strand
CAGTTAAAGAGCCAGATCAGATGGGAAGAGCAGGGGAGAGGTTACAGATGTCAGAAAATGAGAGAGAGAGAGAGAGAGAGAGAGAGAGAGAGAGAGAGAGAGAGAGAGAGAGAGAGAGAGAGCATAGGATGATGCGCCGAGGACCATGTGCAGCCAGATTGGCAAACTTTAGAGAGTAACACTTTCTGTGAAGACTTTTTTTTTGCACCAGTGATGTGCTCATGGAATTCCTCCTTCTGAGCAAGTTGACTACAATTGAAGGAGTAAAGTTCACCTCCTCAGGATCCCCCAAAACAGAGATGGTTTAGAACTAGAACTGAGGAATTAAAGCTTACCTCTTCAGGATCACCCAAAACAGAGATGGCGGCGACTGGCCAGAACTTCCTGATGTAGAAATGAATAAAAAGCAAATGAGCATCCACACATATATGCATGTGGAGGTGTGTGTGTGTGTGTGTGTGTGTTAGTGAGTGAATGAGTGAGTGAGTGAGTGAGTGAGTATGCATGTGTGTACGGTATGCTGTGTGAGTGTGTGCATACAGCTCTAGGAAAAATTAAGACACCACTGCACATTTTTCTGATCTCATCCTACGGTTGCTAGGTGACATTCGACTGAGCTGATGTTCATATTCAAATTTGCAGAGGTCAATTAATTTTAAATTGTTTGACCATCAACTCATTCAAATGTCACTCAGCAATAGGATGACACTGAAAAATTGTGCAGTGTTTTTTTTTTTTTTTTTCCAGAGCTGGATATGTGGTGTGTGTGTGTGTGTGTGTGTGTGTGTGTGTGTGTGTGTGTGTGTGTGTGTGTGTGTGAGAGAGAGAGAGAGAGAGAGAGAGATCACTCACTGGTGGACCCCTAGGAAGCCCATGAGAGCCCTGTCGGGCTGCTTGTTGAGGCGGGAGACGCAGTCCCAGTAGAGCTCGTCCTCCCTCTCGCGCTCCAGAGAGTAGAGTGTGAACAGGGGCGGGTACAGACGCGGCAGCAGCACAGGCAACAGCAGAGAACAGCAGCTCACCACAAACCTGCCGCACGCACACACACACACACACATATAAGCACACGCACACACACACACACAGATAAGCACACGCACACACACACACACACACACACACACACACATATAAACACACACACACACAGATAAACACACACACACACACACACACACAGATAAACACACACACACACAGATAAACACACATGTGCACGCGCACACACACACACACACACACACACACAGCTAAATACAAACACAAATACTAGGACTTTCTAGAAGTCTTTTGAAAATCAATATATCTATTTTGAGAGATTCTGAAGTCACTTCCTGTCCCCCTGGTGAGCCTTACCCCTGCTCAGGAATCTCTGAGTGCAGGCCTGAGTCTGTGGAACTACAGAGGGTCTCCGCCACAGAAACTTCCGGAATAAAAGTGCCATCCTCAGGGAGACTGGGGAAGAGGAACCTAGAACACACACACACACACACAGCTAAAAAACCTTTACTATATGATATACATTATGTCTACTATAGTTTGTGTTTGTGTTTATAATTGTTTGAGTATCCTATGTGTGTGTGTGTGTGTGTGTGTGTGTGTGTGTGTATTTCCAATGATGACACAGAAGAGTTACAGTTTAAACGTGATTTATTTGTCCATGTTCATGCAACGGAAGCTGTTGAGCCGTGTGTTCTGTTCAGAGAGCAAAGACCAGGAAGCCACTGAAGGTGTTGTGATTATCAAAGCTGTGATAGAGCCAGCAAGGTGGGGGGACTCACATGCTGACCACATCTCCCACCTCCAGCTGCAGAGTCACACCACTGACCAGATACCTGTAGTAACTATTGGTTTCAGTCTTAGATAAATGCATGACCTGCTCTTCATTTTTAACCATCTTGACACCCAATATGACAGAAGAAACGTTATCTGCGACTGTGAATCTGAAGTAGTAGACTCCCCTGACTGGAGCTGTGAAGAAGCCTGTTGTGCTGCTGTAGGCCTGTCCAACATTGGTGATGATTGTATTGAAGACCAAGTCAAAGTCAGTTTCCCCAGCCTTTATGTATCCTGTGTTAGTCAGCGCTGCTGAGAATGCAACCTTTTTCGGGCTCTCCACTTTAGTGTTACATGCAGACAGTCTGGTCTCTTGTGCTGCATTTGCCATCTGCAGTATATGTTCCTTGATGAGGTTCATCACTTCAGTCTTCATAGTGGTCAGGTCTGTGTGTTGGGCTGCAGTGTCTTTCTTCACATGCTCCATATCAGTCTCAGTGGCTGCCAGTCTCTCAGAAACTGACCTCAGATCAGCTGTCTGTGCTGCAGTTTCCTTCCTCAGATTCTACACTTCAGTTTCACTAGCAGCCAGTCTGGTCTTCAGCACAGCCATCTCTGCCTCTTGAGCTGCATTCTGCATCTTCAGATTCTCCATCTCAGCCTCCATTTCAGTCTTGGTGTTCTGCAGCTCATTCTGGGTGACAGTCAGCAGCACTCTCTGCTCCAACACCATGTCTCTGAGTTCCCTGAGCTCTGCAGAGACGTCCAGCAGGGTAGTGACCGCAGCAGCAGCAGCAGCAGCCCCAGTGCTCTGGCTCTCTGTCTGAACTTCAGTCTGGGTGCTCTGAGTCTGAGCACTCAGCACCAGCAGTGTGCTGACAGCTCTCATCTTAAACAACACTACAGTAACAGTCATGTCTGCAAGTCTGCAAACACCCTCTTTTTATACCTTCAAGTGAACTTAAGTTCAAGGGTACTGATAAAATTCATATGATATGGTGCTTTGCTTTCCAGGACATATTTGTTTATTCCGTTATCAATGCTGTGGGAAAGGTACAAACCTGTGTTATTGTGGTGTGTGTGTGTGTGTGTGTGTGTGTGTGTGTGTGTGTGTGTGTGTGTGTGTGTGTGTGTGTGTGTGTGTGTGTGTGAGAGAGAGAGAGTCTCCATAGATTGAAGGGAACAAGCAGGCCTCAGTCAAGCCAGCACTTATCAGAGCAACTCTCACTTATAACTCCCTTTTCATATGAAAAACACAGGCTATTCAAATGCACATGGACAGCCTAGCGTGAAGAACCATGATGGGATCAAAAGGATGTATGTGTGTGTGTTTGTGTGTGTGTGTGTGTGTGTGTGTGTGTGTGTGTGTGTGTGTGTGTGTGTGTGTGTGTGTGTGTATGCGTGTGGTTTCTCACCTCACCAGGTGGTAGATGCGGACGATGTAGGACTGTATCTCCAGAACGGCCTGTTGGAGCAGGCGTCTGTTTGACCCCACGCCCACGTAGGTCATCCGGTACACCGTCACCAGAGTCTCCAGCAGCCAGCCCAGAGGGTGCAGTGGCGTGTCACACGCCTGAGGGGTCAAGGGTCAGGGGTCAAGGGTTACAGGTAAACACATGTCAACATAGGTGAGGCAGTGCTTCACCATGGAGCTCATTTACACAACTGGAAGAGTGAGTATAGCCTCAAACTGGAGTGTGTGTTTTGGTGTGTGTGTGTGTAAATGTGCATGTGTAAGTGCATGTCACTGAGACTGTGTGTGTGTGTGTGTGCGCGTGTGTGTGTGTGTGTGTGTGCGCGTGTGTACCTTCATGAGGTAGCGTCGGACATTGTTGTAGGTCTCTGCGGTGAACTGGCCATTGAGCTGGGGAATGACCTCCAGACATTCCAGGGTCATATGCTGAGAGCGTGTCAGCAGCTCAGGACTGTAACACACACACACGGAAAATTTCACACACACCAAAATTGCAAACTCAAGGATGCATGAACACACAAGACACACAGACACACAGACACGGCCTCACACTGGCCCACATGGAAACAGCTGTGACTACTTTCAGCTAACCGGCCACATCTGCTTTTATCACACAGTTCAAACTCTATAAAACTGACCCGGGACCCTGGGAATGACATAATAAAGGGCCATCATGCTGTAGACCACACTCCATGTTCACACTATTAAACAAAAGTTTGTAATAACATATTGCATGTGTGTGTGTGTGTGTGTGTGTGTGTGTGTGTGTGTGTGTGTGTGTGTGTGAGAGAGAGAGTGTGTGTGAGCATGTCTATCTCATAGCCTACTAGGGCTGTCAAAATTGCTCAAAAATGACGTTCAAATAAACATATATTCGAACTATTCAAACTAATCGGTTGCACATTTTGTCAATGACGTGCATTACGTCAATAACAGGACAAATGAATACAAAGAGATATATTTATTTAAGTTGAAACATATTTGACAACGTATTAGCTAGAAGCTACACAAAAACAAGTAAATCAACAAACGGCCGCAGACCTCTCGCTCGCTCGCTCACTCACTCGCACTCTTTATCTCTCGCCCGCACCTCACGCTCTCTGCGCATAACGGTTAAAAATGAACAACAATAAACTAAATGTTGAGTGCTGATCAAGGTGCAAGCAATTTATGTGCAAGCAATTTATGGTCGCGACTCTTGTCGGAAATAATCTGTACTGCAAAAACGAATGTTGGTGGCTATTTAAACAGCTGCAAGAAATAGAGTCTTCATGGTCATGGTTATTATTATTTTCATAAAACTCCAAGTTGCCCTATCATAACTTCACTCTCCCCAAACTCTTCACCGCACTGTAGCCAATTAACTGACAGTATAGGCTATTTATTTTCTGTACAATAAACACATCTATTTTTTTCAACTTTTGCAATTTTCCGCACTTGGCTACGGAATGCAAATCTGCAGGAGAGAATGCATGTACGCAGTGATTACAAAATGAAAAAATGGTAGACAATTCACTAATTCAAGACTTCATACAACGTTTTCTTACACAACAAAAACAATAAGGATGGAGGCAGCAAAGGTACAAGAGTCATTTCAGATGGGCAAGAACAAGGTAAATTTGCTTGTCGTACCCTAAACATTAGAGGAGCTGATTATCATACCGAAAGAGCACACTCGCTGTTTAAAGTCATACACAACAGTCATAAACTTAAGGTAAATGTTACAAAGGTGGCAAAAATAATATAGGCTATTGTTAGCCATGAAATTACTATGAATTGTTTGTTCAGGGGGATTTACAACCCCCCCCCCCCCCCACACTGTTTTTTTTTCACAAATTGCACCCTGCATGTCATTACAAATAAGCGAAATTAATTTCGGCGTGATGGCCTCCTGTTGTGTTGCAGACAAAGAGCTTGTGGCAGGCGGTGCAAAATAAGTGTCAGGACGTGGCTGTTTAGCTGGAGTTCCACACATTATGCCATGCTCACTCTGTGTGAAGCTGATGGCGATGCTGTCCCAGGCTCTGCCTGTGTCTCTGTGTGTGTGTGTGTGTACCTGTCTCTGTGCTGTCTCTGTGTGAGGCTGATGGCGATGCTGTCCCAGGCTCTGCCGGTGTTAGTGTGTGCGTGTGTGTGTGTGTGTGTGTGTGTGTGTGTGTGCGTGTGCGTGTGCGTGTGCGTGTGCGTGTGCGTGTGTGTGTGTGTGTACCTGTCTCTGTGTTGTCTCTGTGTGAGGCTGATGGCGATGCTGTCCCAGGCTCTGCCGGTGTTAGTGTGTGCGTGTGTGTGTGTGTGTGTGTGTGTGTGTGTGTGCGTGTGCGTGTGCGTGTGTGTATGTGTGTGTGTGTGTACCTGTCTCTGTGCTGTCTCTGTGTGAGGCTGATGGCGATGCTGTCCCAGGCTCTGCCGGTGTTAGTGTGTGCGTGTGTGTGTGTGTGTGTGTGTGTGTGTGTGTGCGTGTGTGTATGTGTGTGTGTGTGTACCTGTCTCTGTGTTGTCTCTGTGTAAGGCTGATGGCGATGCTGTCCCAGGCTCTGCCGGTGTCTCCGCGTCCAGGTGAGTCACAGCCCAGTCGCCTCCAGCACTCCTCAAACACAGCTGCCCACTTCTGATCCGCAGGCACCGCCATACCACCCAGCTTACTGCACACACACACACACGCACGCACACACACACACACGCACACACACGCACGCGCACGCGCACACACAGACACACACACACACACACACGCACGCACGCACGCACGCGCACACACAGACACACACATGCACACAAATACAGACACACACACGCACGCACACACACGCACGCGTAGACGCACGTCGCACACACACACATGCACACACACGCACGCACACACACGCACGCGTAGATGCACACACACACGCACACACACACACACAAAATACAGACACACACACACATACACATGCACACACATACGAACACACACGCACACACACATTGAAAGACACATACACAAGACACTTGTTTAATAGCGTTTGACTGTCTGATAAACTAACTGACTGATGTTTTTATACTTTGATTGACTGACTGACTGATCTGATTGACTGACTGATTGATTGATCAGATTTATTGGCGGATTACACAGTGCAGTACTCACTATGGCCTGATCCTCTCCCTGTCTCTGTCTGGCCCATAAGGGTTGGGCTTCTGGTAGGTGCCTGCGATCTTCAGTCCAGAGCTCCACTGGCCCACAAACACTCCATCCATCTTATCACCGTTGGGGAGAGACAGCACCCCCTACAGGCGTGGAGGGAGACAACAGAGTTATATTATTCAAACCACACAGTAAGAATGCATACACTCCTGCACAAGAGCGCCCCCTCCAGGCAAGCAATGACAAGGGATATGGATGAATGGTCTCCCACACACACACACACACACACACACACACACACACACACACACACACGACACAAAATACACAAACATACACATTCACACTCTAGCACACACACACACACACACACACACAGACACACACACACAATTAGGTAACACAGACACGCACACATGTATATGAATATATATGTGTGCTATAATAATATAATGGGATATTCCTTTCTGTACCTTCCCATTGAGGGTCCAGTCTTCTGAGAAGTCTCCTTCATAGGTTGTGTCGTCATCAGCCAGCAGCAGACCCAGGCCCTACAGGCACACAGGGACAGACAGCACATATGATGGGGCACAGAGTTTGTGTGTGTGTGTGTGTGTGTGTGTGTGTGTGTTTGTTTGTGTGTGTGAGAGAGAATGTATGCATGAATATGTGGCTGCATATGTGCTGTGTGTGTGTGTGTGTGTGTGTGTGTGTGTGTGTGTGTGCGTGTCTGTGTGTGTGTGTGTGTGTGCGGGTGTGTGTGGCTGCAACTCACCATCATTTTGTTAGAGCTGAATTGTCCCTCATAGTAGAGGCCATACTGGGTGACCACAACGCCATGCCCTTGCTTCTGATCGTCCATCCACAGACCCATATACTTCTCACCTCTTCAACAACAATAATCACACACACACACACACAGTAAACCACAAACAAACATAAAAGCCAACAATTCAGGTGAAAAGTTAATTTCTTAAAATCTTTTAATAAAACTATCAGGAATATTCAGTGGTCATCATCAACTTAATCTGCAGGTCACTTAACTTATATTTACTGCTTTTCTCAGATCAGAATGAAAATTCTCATAAATTAGTTCAACCTCCACAACATTTAGTCATTTGTGCACATCATAGTAGCAATTTCTCCTTCCTCTGAACAAATTGCAAATGCGTTTGAACATGTATCAGTTGCTTTGTCATGTCAGTCAAAATGAACTATACTTATGGATGCTGAATCGCCATTCCCAATATAACTAATATTCTTCATTTCATTGCTTGAGTCATTACATACAAAATTGGTGAACTAGTTATCAAATTCTGTCACAATGCTGTAGAATTACAAAGAGCATATACAGTAAAAATGTGAAACATACATATTCAGTGTCTTGTACTCACTTACTCCCCTAACTACAGCAATTTGTAACTTTACTGTAGTTTTCAAATGGCTGTACAAGTACTGTATAGTGCTGTTTTCAGGTAGTGTCACTGAGTTCTGACCTTTTTTTGAGTGGGAAAACACTGAGAGCATAAACTGTCTTAATAAAAACATTACAAAGCCATTTGACTATCTTGTTCATAAACGATGGTGTCAAGACTTCTCATTTTGATGACACTGGCAGTTTCATTGACATAAATACTTGCTTGAATGGACTTTCCATTTTGAGCAAGTGACGTGCTTTTGCAGGTTATCCACTAGGTTTTGCAGTTTGCACTAATTGTTTTGAGAAATGCACTAACTGCTGTGCAAATGTTAATAGTGATGTGAGAAAAGCACCAAAGCGACTGAGAAAAACTGGAAAACTACATAGTGCACAGTGACCCGCCGGCGGGACAGTTACCCCCCTTCCCCACCTCCCCCCAACATTCTAAATCAATTGTATGCACCATATTGCTATTTATTACACGGCTCTTCATAGTGCTGAAGAATGCTCCATTCATTTGAATGGGCCTTCCCAACGTTCGGCGGTCTGCTAATTCTGAATAACAGACCGTTGCTAAGTATAACAGACCGCTGTCAAGGAAAATGGGCTTTGTGCTTCTAAGTCAATTCTTTCATATCACTATGCAAGGATTGGAACTTCATTCAAAAGTGAAAGCAGACGGTTGATCAGCTGTGTTCTAAAGAATGTTTGATTCAAGTTCAGCGTGTGTTGTTGCGAACTATTTGTTTCTCAGCAAAAGCCATGATGAAACGGTAACAAATAGGCTATAGCCTAGGCTATGTAGGCTAAAGAGTCATATCGTGGAGAGTTTATTGTGTCGTTTTGGTAAGTAGCCGTGTAATAAGCGGGATAATGTATAGAACGCCGGTCATTGTCGGGAGATAAGTCCCTTCAGGGCGGAACAAGACCCCTCCACTGCGCGTCGGGGTCCGGTTCGCCCTGTCGGGACCTATCTCCCGACAATGACCGGCGTTCTACACATTATCCTTTACCAGGGGTGAAAGTAGTTTTTATTTCTTGGTGGTACCATGATATAGAGTTATAATGCGCGCGCAGAGCGCACGCCGAAAATTTCACTTAGCCTAATTATTTATTATTTATTTATTTGTTTATTTACTGTATTATAGTCTACTTATCAAGCATTCACTAGGACTTCTTATCACTCTAGTATCACTCTTTAACCCACCTGTATCTGTTTTTGATTATGAATAAATTGCACACTTAATGCACTTAATTTCAACATTTATTTATTTATTTAGCCTATTTACTCTGCTCGCTCCCACTTCCAATCGTTTGTTTTATATAGCCTACTGTATATCATGAAACACGTTTCTTTGAGTCGTGCCTTTTTATTTGGGAGACTGCAACATACTTATGTCCGCTAAATCACTTTCATTACTGCTGCGCAAGACCTGGTTAAGCCGTACACGCGCTGTCTGTCTCTTGTCTCTCCAGCAAAACACTGCACACATAAAACCAGAATAGGCTATTAAACATCAACATATTTTTCTTTAGCCTGTATGTTTTTTTTTATTTGGGAGACTTTCCAAGAAACGTCCGTCTGCTAAAACACTTTGGATACCAGTGCACGTTGGCGCAATTACTGTAGGCTACTGTATGCGCGCTATAGCTTGCTCGTTGTCTGTCCAGCTGCACGGGAGGTTTAGACACAATTCAGATACAGTTCAGAACGATGTATATGAAATATATTTTGGGGGAAACGTGTTGCTTCTGGTAATTTGACGTTAGCAGTCGTGTTGTCATGCTGAAAGTGCTATATTTTTCAGCGACAGTATAGTTTTCTTTCCGGTACGGCGTACCCTCTCCAAATATTTTAGTGGTACTCCGTACCGGCCAGTACCGGCTTACTTTCACCCCTGTCCTTTACGTAGCATAGTAATGTTATACACCATTTGAAAGCTTTGACTCTTGGGAATCCAAAAATGACAACTTTTTTCATGTACAATCTGTATAGTGCTTTAAATTCTCAGATTAATCTTATTATGTCTCAATTAAATTTGATCCAAAATGCCCCCCTCCCCCTCCTCTGCTTTTGGTGCTACCCTGACCTCTGGCCTTAGTGTAGCTGCAGCACAATAAGTAGATGCAAAATATTGGGTACCGAAATATTCATAAGAATCCATAGAAATTGAATCTTCATGTTGTATTATCCAATATTAGTTGTACAGATGTATAGTCTATCTTATACACACTCATTGAACCAACAAAGTAAAGACTATTTTGTAATTATTCCATATTTTGTGTAGTCAGTCTATATCAGAACACCTGACATACAATCTAAATAGTCCACAAGAAACCTCAAAGTGTTACCTTTCATTTGAGACCAGGATTATGCTTCTACACAAAGGGGTTCATGTGCAGTAAGCATTTGATTTTCAGTATGCATTTTGGATAACCTAAAAGTCCTATGGGGAGTTTTATAGGCATTTTACAAAACGCATGAGCATACCTTGGCAAATAATGGTCTAAAGCACTCATATTTTCATTTTATATTGATCTACTTTTGCACACAGCTTCACAAGACCTGGTGCTAGGGCTCAGTTGTGTTTCTTAGGGATATCAAGTGACCTAGAGGGCTGAAATGTGGTCAGTTCAGAGATGCTTGTTATCCGGCAGAAAGAAAAAACTATATTCTAGCCTCTGTAACTCTGTGAGTACATCACACAGTTATTTTGACTGTTTCTTAAGAAAAGTACAGGTTCTCAGCTTTCTATAGATGTCCAACATTTGAAGGTAGGCCCCAAAAGAGGTGGGAACAATGCCCTTGTAAATAGGCACAGTGCAATTTCAGGCAAAAACTTGAAATTTGTATTGAGATCCATGTGTAGTATCCCATATCTAGTGGGTACAATAATGTCATTCCTCACAGTAACCATCACTATAGGCACACAGCTGTACTGTAGAATATTGGTTGTGCAATATGTACTGCTGGAGACGATGTTATAATTTGCTGATATTCAGCGTAACACACTAGGTAATGCAAGTGTAATATATCCATCTCCATGTCATTTTGAGGCCCATACCGGGTGATGTCGTCGAACACGCCGTATCCGGCCTTGCGGTCGTGGACCCAGTGTCCGACGAAGACGCTGGAGTTGGAGGAGGCCATCTTGCCGCTGCTCAGCATGCCGTGGCCGTGCCTCTGGCCCTCCCAGAACGAGCCCTCGTACACCTCGCCAGACGCATACCTACGGGGAAAACGCACACACACGCACACACACGCACACAGGCACATACACAAACACGCGCGCACACACACACACACACACAGGCACATACACACACACAAACACGCACACACACACACACACACATGCACACACACGCACACACACACTCATTGAATAACATGAACCCATCACACTTGCTAACAGTACCACAACATAGCACAATAATAGGTAGGGCCTACTCCGGGCACACATCCTTATTGACAGAGACGCAGTTCCACCTAATAGAAGTCTGTGTATAATCAAACTGCTATTATTTAAAGGTCAAGAACTTTTTACACCCAACCTGAGATGGGGAAAATAAGTATTGAAAACTTCAACATTTCTTTCAGTAAGTATACTTCCAATAAGCTACAGTAATTTGCATGACATTTTCACCAGACATTAGTATTAACTCAGATAATCCACCCATATAAAAATGCAAAAAAAAAAATACAAGTCCATAAGTAGAGTTATGTGTAATAAAGTGGAATGACACAGGAAAAAAGTATTGAACACGCCTACTGAAATTTCTTAAATACTTTGTGGAAAAGCCTTTATTTGTAATGACAGCTTTAAGGCATTTCCTGTAAGACAAAACTAATCAGTCACAGTATTCAGGTATGATTTTGGCCCATTCTTTTAGTCTTTTAATTATGAAGATTCCAGGGGTCCCTCTTGTGAATCCTGATCTTTAGGTAACTTCCAAAACGGTTCAATTGGATTTAAGTCAGGGCCTTGATTTCCTTTCTCTGAAACCAATTGAGAGTTTCCTTTGCTGAATGCTTTGGATCATTGTCCTGCTGGAAGGTCTAACCAAGATTATCCCAGAACAAAATGACTCCATTCATCATTCCTTCAACTGTATAAAGTCTGCCAGTACCATGACATGAAAACAACACACCCACAGTCACACACACACACACACACACACACACACACACACACACACACACACACACACACACACACACAAACACACATACACACACACACACACACACACACACACACACACCTTACCAGTAGGTCCCAAAGCCGTGCATCTTCCCCTCCTTGCAGTGACCCTGGTAGTGGTCTGTCTTATGTGAGTTCTTAATGGGGATGACAAAGTCTCCAAACCTGCAGGCGACACAGAGACACAGGAGCAATGACACATCAGCTGATCAACGACCATAAGATCATTTATCGTACTTAATCTGTAGAGTTCCATAAAATTTGGGGAGAAAAGAAACCAACAAATTTAATTAACTTAATTGGAATAGAAGAATGAAATAATGTCATATAAAATGCTGTCTATCCCATAATACAAGATAAAGATAATAAAGGGATTGAACACATGAGGTAAAAGGGCTATTTTGAAAGACCTGTGAGGTAAAATAGGTAAAATGGCTGTGTTTACAGAAAGAGGAGAAACCTGTAAGGACAAATGAGGAGTTTGGCTTTAAGGGCTGAGCTACACCAGGCACGTAACTGAAGCATTCCGTTCGCATTGCGTCTGCTGCAACAATTAGCTTCCATTATAATCAATGGAAGTAGCTACACCAGACGTGACAGTGGGGCGTACATTCGAAAAAAAATAGACCATTCATCTAAAATGGATTTTAGGCGTTGTGAACGGAACGCTTTAGCTACGCGCCTGGTGTAGCTCATACCTAAGGCGTTAAACCTGTGCGGCAGAACCCTGTACTGACCCATCCTCCTGGCCGTGCTTGAACATGCCGATGTAGACGCGTCCATCAGGCCACCTGATAGTGCCTCTGTGGGGAGAACAAAAGACACATCAAAGGAATCCTGCACTTACAAACACACTTACGACAACCATGCAAATGACCCCCACCTAACACTGCGATAAGGCCTGTAACTGATCTACAACCTTTGCATGTTGAAAATTCCACCAATGGCAAGGACTACATGCGGTTCCTACTATAACCATGAGTACTGGCAGTGGAAACCTCTAGTCACTAAGAGTTTTATGCTATGGTATATGCCACCATAGCATTTGGAAATCCACTCTTCACAAAGGTGAACGAGTGAAGTCATGTCAGATCAACATGCTGGGGGCACAAAAGACCTTGATATCTAGACCTCTGCTCTTACTTCTGGCAAATTCAGAGAGATAGAGAGAGAAAGAGAGAGACAGAGAGACAGAGAGAGAGAGAGAGAAAGAGAGAGAGAGCAGGTGGGGTGGGGGAATGGGGGGTGGGCAGCTTCCTAAGGCTCCGTGTTTGATTGGTCACATTTTTTACATGCCTGGAATTCTCAATAAAGGTGAACTGCACCCAGAGGTAAAGCAACAGTATGCAGGAGTACAGAGATAGAGAGAGAGATGGAGAAGAAGAGGCAGGGGGATAGAGGGGGGGTAAGAGAGAGGGAGAGAGAGAGGGGGGGGTAAGAGAGAGGGAGAGAGAGAGAGAGCGAGCGAGAGAGAGAGACAGAGAGACAGATAGAGAGAGAGAGGTACTCTAGATACTCTGACTCTGACACACACACACACACTGCAGTAAAACATATCTGAAGAACACACTGATCGCACAGAAAAACACCAATCTGGCACTTAAAGTCACAGACATTCTCCCATCACTCTTTAATAATGTATACTGAAGATTCTCAGAATAATATGTTTGATGATATTTTGTTTTGTTCAAAAGCCTGTGAAATAACATACAATTGTGTGTGTGTGTGTGTGTGCATGTGTGCATGCGTGTGTGTGTGCGTGTGCCCATGTGTGCATGTGTGTGTGTGTTCATTGTTGGAAGGAAACAGCAGCATGTTTAGGAGGGCTAGTAGGCCACAGCAGAGGTACTGTACCTGCCATGCGGTTTGCCACACAGCCAGCGTCCCTCGTAGGTCGCGTCCTTGTACCGGCCCTCCTTGGCGAAGGTGTGTGTGGCCGTCCGAGACATCCGCGGCTCTGCCCGCTGGCCCCCGCTTGACCCCAAGCCTAGGCTTGACCCTGTGACCTTGGCGTCCATCTCGTCTTCCAGAAGCTTCTCCACAGCCTGGTTTATGGAGCGAAGCCAGCTGGCCTGAGAGGACGCCGAAGATATCATCAGAGAAGAGACGGAGATTGTGTCCAGACACACAGGAAGGGACCTAAGTAGCACCATTCTTAGTAATGTCTTTGTCACAGTACAAGGGAGAAGGGACAGCCATGTCTGACGTAACAACTGGCAAATGCACTCTACCTACAGCTCGGCTTTTGGACGTGCTCACTAGCGCCACTGCTGGCCAATCTGACACCATTGCATTACATTTATTCATTAAGCTGACACTTTTATTCAAAGCCATTAATGGAGAATTACGGCGATTTTCCGCATGGATAGTTTCTCGAGGTCACAGAGGTATCGTATTTTCGTATCGACAGTACTCGGTGACCTTGAGAATCAGAGATCTATGTGAAAAATCGCCGGAATTCTCCTTTAAAGCAACACCAAAGCACTTTTCCTCTTCAGTCCCCCTACAGGTTGGAAGCGGAATTGTTCATTACCGCTGTAGTAAATAGTTTAACCTACTGTAGCCTACCGTCTTCCATTCATACGTACCTGTAAAATATGCTCCACCCAGAGCCTTGCTCCACCTATTGGCTATTGTAACGCTTGCCGTAAAGCAAGTCAAATTTGCAGTTTCTTATGTCTCATTCGAACTACAGATCCGCTACCCGATCTGGCAAACTTGCATAATGCGGTTATAGCCGACAGAGGGCCGCAAAGCGAATGCAGAAGTGCCGTTCACCCTGTTACGAGTTGATGAACCACTGAAACGATTTTGGAAACATTATTTTAAAGGAATTATCTGGAGTAAAATGCACTTTAGATCAATTTACGCTTTAATTAGCGCTACAAAACGATATTTTTATACCTCTTCTACAGTTCCAAACAACATTACACTTACGTGGTAGTGAGTAGAGGGTCCCTAAAGCCAAACCGAAGTATCCCGAGGTCTTTATGTGGTCGGA
>NW_027468718.1:10873984-10893984 GCF_046254945.1 Alosa pseudoharengus | reverse complement strand
AGAATGTTCAACCGGGTGTGTGTCACACACACACACACACACACACACACACACACACATACAGCAGAGAGGCAGAGAGTAAAACAAACAGTCGAGTTAAGAGAGAGAGAGAGGGAGAGAGATAGAGAAAGAGAAAGAAAGAAAGAGAGAGAGAGAGAGAGACCCTGGCAGTCAGAGGTAGTTAAACCCTAATCCACACCCAGAGGTAAGTAAACATGGAGACAATGACTATGACTCTGTGTGTGTGTGTGTGTGTGACTGTACGTGTCAGAGAGAGAGAGAGAGAGAGAGAGAGAGAGAGAGAGAGAGAGAGAGAGAGAGAGAGAGAGAGAGAGAGAGAGAGAGAGAGAGAAACTTAGGTAGAAAATGGAGCTCATACAGATTTAAAAGCAAAGTGACACAATGTGAGTAGAAATTATACTGAAGAGCAGTGGAAAAAGACAGAAAAAAGCTCTCAAAAGTAAAAAAGAAACGAGACTCCAGGGCCTAACTCCACTTGGTTGTTGAAAAGTATTGTGTGTGTGTTACTGTGTGTATGTGTGTGTGTGTGTGTGTGTTTGAGCTTAGAGAGCAAGACCAGAAAAGCTTTGTCAAGCAGTACAGTCTCCTAGTCAAAAGCCTTCACACCCAGTAGCTTAATCAAGTCAACAGCCCGAGCCAAAAGCCAGGAGCGGAACAAATGGCCTCCGTGAGAAAACAAACCACATTCCTCAGGTGTACAGTACTTACAAACTTCTTAGACGGAATGTTGCCCTAAAAAAAGACACGGCCAAACAAAAAATTAACAACAGACCAAATAAAAATCGACAGATATCATTTGGACTTGCTTTATAATGGTTTGTTCATTTGTATGTGCATGCGTATGTGTTTATTTTGCTCCTGTGTGTGCACAAATATGTGTGTATGTGTATGTAAGTGTGTGTGTCTGTGTGTGTGTGTGGATATATGTACTGTATGTGTGTCTGTGTGTGTGTCTGTGCGTGTGTGTGTCTGTGTGTGTGTGTGTGTGTGTCTGTGTGTAAGTGTGTGTGTGCGTATGTGAGAGCATGTACCTGTGTGTACACAAGCGCGTCGTTGAAGAGGATAAAGCGGTTGACAGAGAAGCGGCCGGTGTTCTGGAGGGTAAGGGCTTTATTGTTGCTCTCACACACCAACCGCCGACTCGGAGTCCGCAAGGCATCCTGGGTAAAGAGGGAGTGGTTTCATTCTCTTTAGGGCCAACATTAAGACACACCGTATTTGATACAGTAGGGGAGGCTCAGCATGTGTTGAATGCAATAGGTGTGTGTTTTAGATTCAATTTTATTGTCATTATGCAGAGTATAAGAGTACAGAGACAACGAAATGCAGTTAGCGTCTAATCAGAAGTGCAAAAAAGCAGAAAAGTGCAATGTGAACAGTATAGACAGGTAGTGCAGTGTAAACAGTGTATATGTACAGTACAGTACAGTGTATATAGTGCAGTGTGGACAGTAGTAAGTTAAGCAAGTGGCTTGGTTCACAGTAGGGATATGTGTAGTATAATAGCAATAATGTGATGTGTGGTGATATGCTGGATGCAGTACTGTATGTGGGTGTTGTGGTGGTATGCTGGATGCAGTACTGTATGTGGGTGTTGTGGTGGTATGCTGGATGCAGTACTGTATGTGGGTGTTGTGGTGGTATGCTGGATGCAGTACTGTATGTGGGTGTTGTGGTGATCTGATAATACACAGCTGCTGTAAGAGCAATTTTCTGTAAAGCATTAATACAGTATCTATCTATCTATCTATATGCTGACACACCTCTCCATTCCCCATCTGCTATCAATAACTCACAGCCAGCTTCCAGTATCAAAGCAACACAATGTCATCTATTTTACCTTGAAATAACAGCTGCAAACTCATTCTGATGCTACACTGACTTAAGTATAAGTATATATATATATAAGTATATATACTTTTTTGATCCCGTGAGGGAAATTTGGTCTCTGCATTTAACCCAATCGGTGAATTAGTGAAACACAAACAGCACACAGTGTACACACAGTGAGGTGAAGCACACACTAATCCCGGCGCAGTGAGCTGCCTGCTTCAACGGCGGCGCTCGGGGAGCAGTGAGGGGTTAGGTGCCTTGCTCAAGGGCACTTCAGCCGCGGCCCACTGGTCGGGGCTCGAACCGGAGTGCTAACTAGTGGACCACGGCTGCCCAACATGAAGTTTGCCATGGCATCACCAATGCATGCCCAGAATGCTTCATATCGCACTTTGTAACTGACATTGCAAATGCACGCCCAGAATAGCATGGAAATATCCAGACTCTTCACGAAGTGAATAGAGTCTGGCAGCTCTCGATTGGAAAACTTTTGCATTACTTGCATCGCGATGGGCACTAACTTTGAAATCATTGGTCCAGCCTTACCAATCACATTGGTCAGAGATTCCTGATGGTACTTCCTACTTCGTCTAAACTTTGGAAACAATGTATGTAGGTGTACCTTTGCTGTAAATAAATGTTTGCATTTTTCCAACTGCATTTTTTGATGGTGTGTTTGCAGGTGTTGCTACTTCTGTTTATCACAATAAGTTTTATCACAACGTCATCGTTCTCTGCCAATACCTCGGTTCGCTGATTAGACAGGTAAAGATTGGCCGGAGAAAACCCGCGAATATACCGCAAACCCAGACGACGCACTGAAGGAAAATGAAAATTGAGCGGAAGTACGTAGGAGGGCAGAGCCAGGCTACGCCCGGGAACGTTATTGATCATGTTTGACTAACTGGGTACGGCGTTAGCGATACATGGTGCTGAATATTGATACCAAGGGACATAGATATCAAATCTACCATTGTGCTACTTTAAGAAATGTATCATGGAGGAAGCAGCTAAGACCACTCATACTGTAATTTGTTTTGAGTAAATGAGCACACATCTTTTCGCCTTGTCTTCTAGTACTACTATTCTTCTGTTAGTTGTGCCATCTTACAATGACCAGCTGGTCTGTGCCTAAAACCACAAAATCTTAATTTGCGGATGCACAGTGGACTGTTCAGATCATTGCTGTTGGGCAACGTTGCTCTTAAAAGCCAGTAGGATCAACAGGGCAACAATGGGTTTTCTGGCAGAGAGTACACATTGTGCAACCGGTAGACAGACACGGTTTTTCAGTCATTCTGAGAAGTGTCATTGAGCAATGTTACGGTGCATTTCCATTATGGAGTAAAATCCTGGTGTCTGAATTGATTATAGGAAAGTAGAGAGTTCATTTTTATATTACATTGAAGATTATTCCAGGAAGTAGGGACATTTTAGAACAGCGTTGTTAGACGCGGAGTGGAAACAGAAGAGTGAGGCTGTTCGCAAGTGCTTAAACCTGAGGAACACTCTTGGGCTGAGCCTTGAGCCTTAAAGGTATACTATGCAGTTTCAGGCATGTTTGGCGACTGTAGAGCTCCCCCTAGAGTCGTAATATATTTATTCTTTACTCTGATATTGTAAATAGCCTACTTCTCGTGGCTTGTTCCCCCTGTACACAATGCAAATGCTGTTGTTGTGGAGGCAAAGGACTAACAACAGGCAAAAACTACCTCCAAAGAGCTATATTTACTGACAAGATAATGTTTTATGATTCTCCCGAGTGTCTGCGGGTCGAATATTTTTGAAGTTGCATAGCTGGTTCTCTCGTTAGCGACTCTATGCTGTATGGCTATGCTGTATGCGCTATGCTAGGTGAACAATTCCCCTATTACAAGTTTGTTTACCATCTTATTGGCTTCGTAAAGGTTATATTAAGGTGACAATCTTGCAGTGCACTTTTAATCCTGAGGACAACCCTTGGGTTTGAGCCTGAGTAAAAGTCTTGGGCTATCCCCTATCGTGATAGTGATGACAGTTGACGTGTTGCCAGAACACCGACCGTATGGACCACAGAGCGGTAGCACAAAACCAATACGTCTTACAAGGCGAAAACGCAGAAAGGCTAGATTCAGCGCTAGCTATCAAGGTAATCTCTCTGATCTAGAAAATATGATTAGACAAATTAGGAAAGAAACTGACCAGGAATTGAATCGTAATGTTAAACCAATTACTTTGCAACCTACTCTTGAATTAAGATCACCTGAAAGCGTGGAAGTGAATGAATGTGTTGAAGCAGATGTTGAACAATGTGCAGGATTATTAAACCAGATTACCCTGACCTCAGAAATACTTGATGATTATTGAATATGAATAAAAGAATGGAAAATGAACCATAACTGCAAACAATGACCTCATAATAAATAATAAAGTGCGATGAATGAAATGTATCATTACAAGTATTTTAGTAGCATGACTTTGTAAAGTCTAGGGAGTTATGTATGTAAAAGAATTGTATGTCTCAAAACTGTGAAATGAGTAAAGTGCCTTAAACTGTTCAAATGAATGTATTCAGATTGCATTGTGTGAAGAGTTAATGCCATAAGTGTTTGTAACCTGTAAGAATGTAACCGATCTCTCTTAATGACTGTAAAAGTGTATGTTGCTAAATGTAATGTGTCACATGGTTATAATTGCCATTGAATGTAAACTGTTTGTGTAACCTCTGGAAACTATCTGTAAACCTGAATGTGATGTATCATCTCCAAAATGTAACCCGGAGAAGGATGTGAATGCGTGTCATTTTAAATTGTTGGGTAAGATCAGTGGCTTCTAGAATGTATTAGCTATTGTGAGAATATTCCCAGCTATATTCCCAAGCTGCCGTGAGAATATTCCCAGCTATGTTCCCAGCTAACGTGAGAATATTCCCAGCCCTCGTGGGAACCTTCTAGAAGGTTCTAAACTGTCGTGGGAAAGATTGATTTGCCTTAGGAATGTGTGGGGGAGGACAAGTCTACCTAGTATAAATAAGGGTCGAACTAAATGATCGGGGCTGCTTCTTCTTTTTTCCTTCCTTCAACTCGCTGGGTTTTTGCTTTATGATGTCGCGTGTGGTTGTTAGAATTCGTCCTCCGAAATTCGTTGAGAAGCAAAGTGTTGGACGTCGTGCCAGGCTGAGTCGCGGACCGAAACTCCGTGGAACCTGTTGCAGATATCAGACCTGCTACTCCGACAGGGAGTGACTACAGAATGACAATCAGCTGACTTTTTCCCTTTTTGAGGACTTTTTTCCGTATATTCTCTTCTTCTCCATTTGTGGATTTACCATTTTTATTGTAATCTCTTCTCCATTTGTGGATTTACTATTTACCTATTTTGTGGATTTACTCTTTTTACAACATTGTAACCTGCAAGTGGATATTACGCCGCATTTTGTTATCATCACCAAAATGCTGAAAAGTAAAGAACTTATTTAACCTTGGCATCTAATTCTTCAAGCAGTATTTTTTGTCTTTTCTTGGTTTTCCTACGAATTCCAGCAGGAGGGTAAGATAACGTGT
Source organism: Alosa pseudoharengus (assembly GCF_046254945.1). Taxonomy (NCBI): domain Eukaryota; kingdom Metazoa; phylum Chordata; class Actinopteri; order Clupeiformes; family Clupeidae; genus Alosa; species Alosa pseudoharengus. Next base: position 10,888,588 of record NW_027468718.1, on the reverse strand, counting down.
CTCTTCTGTGGTTATTCATCTGTCTTTTCTAAGACTTAGGTCAGCGTGACTTTATACTGAACTCCACTCTTTAAAAACCTAAGCAAGAAGTAGCCTATAACCTGTGTCTCTAGATAAATTCTAGGGTCAAACATCTTCGCACGTTAGCCAACTGTTCGAGACCTAGGCGTAGTCGCTCCTTATTTCATAAACATCTCAATAAATCCACCACGGAAGCCTGATCAACTTCCAAGGGGGATATTTAAAAATAGGAGCTTTAGGTTATCTGCGCCGCAGAGGGAAGTCGTGCGACTGCACTCGACAGTAGGTCCCTGCTATCTACAATTACCTCCAGGGAGGTATCGTAGGTTTTAACTGCTTAGGCCTGGGGTTACGTCTGAGAAACGGCTGACGTTGACTAGGTTCTGGGGGTTACCTGCAGGGGGCAACACATGGTGCCGAAACCCGGGAGGACCTTTAGATAATAATATTAGATGTTGAGAACGCAACTCTAATTATCAGTCTAATTTTGGCGTCGGAGAAGTGTTAAACCGTCGCATTCGGTGTGTTCTGATAGACACATAACGGTCCTGGTGGTTATCTCTGGAACTTATATTAGATAATATAATATACAAACAATGCGTAAGACAAAACACTGTTGTGACTGTTGTTTTAAGTTCCGAGGGGAGTGGTTATTCCTCGACAAAAACACCTACAGAAAGTTCGTGGGTCGAGACCGTAAAAGTAAGACGGTTCCTAATATTCCGGACTATTAGGAGGGTAACGGGTGTAAACCTCAGACAGAAGTTGCACTGATATTGCAGAAGCAGTTATGGAAAGTAACAAATAGCGTCGAGATACGCGCTTGCCTGGAAAAGGAAGATGCGAGTCTAAGTTAGATATATTGGATAAATATCTTACTTTTGGGAATAGATTCTAAAGGCATCTTTACCAGTAGTAGGAAGATAGGCGGAAATCCGTGCGTAAAACTAAAAGTAACAGCTCTAGCGATGGCAGAGTTTGCCTATTTTGAGCCTGTCGTAGGCTTATGAGGTTCTCCATCAGGAGATGAGACTGAATCTAGAAGAAAAAAAAACGCTTACTGCGAGTCGAGATTCGCGTCCCTAATGTTTGGGACTGTAGAATGCTTCGAGTAGCCTATGCTAATTGAAAAATCGTATTAGAAAATGTAAGCCAGCGAGTAATGACAGAATGGCTTAACTGAACTCAAACGTAGCCTATAACAACTTGCAGGTAAACTACCAGTCCTCAAACTGCGATGGCCGTCTCCCTAGTTGCGGTTGGGCTATGAGGGGTCGCTCCCCTTCGATAAGCACCGAGATTAGGGGAGATAGGCTGAAGGCATCACTGGTACGGATACCAGCAGGAGTGCTTAAGCGCTTACAACTCATCAAAATGCCTTTAATTACATTGGCTGTTACGACTCCAATAATTGACGAGTTTGTTGTGTGTAGTATTTAGTATATATGACAAAAAAAATGTTTCTGTTCGATCAAAGTATCAATTAACTTGTGTAGTTACAACTAACTTAAGTTTTTGGGGATGCATTGTGGTGATGACACTGCGTGGGTTACTGGCCAGGACCCATGTTGTTCCACTGCTATAATGTATTGCCGACGGTATCCAATAAATTAATGGATAGTTATTGCTAGATGTTATTACGCAAAAGAACTTAAACCCACAATCGCTTTTGCACAGCTAATGAGCAGAGTTATCAGTGTTAATAAACAAGAGCGCCGTTCGTGAATGGATGATATGCGAGTAGATCTATCAGCTGGACAGAACGTTGTAACTAGTGCGCTGCATGGAATTCACAGACACACCGCTTGAATGCGTGGGAGCGTGAGTAAAAGTGATGTTGATTCATTAAGTACAAGTATAGACTAATTCGACTGGTGTTGAGAGCGTAGGCTTAACGTCAATGACTTCAGATTGTCATTGGTGTAATACCTAAATGATGCAGAATCCATCGTGTTTTAATAGAAACTTTCTAGGAGTTAGATCCCAGGAGAGATATAGGATAGCCTTCTCCGTCCGTGAGTGCGGCTGCGGGAAGATGGGTTTATCTGATATGCCATACGTGAACTGGATGAAAAGTTCTTTGAAACAGTTGTAGCCTTTTGTGATAAACACATTAGCTTAAATCCCCTTCTAGTCGTTTTGAGAGTTATTTGAAATGTGTTTCTGTGACCCTGGCTGCTTAACAGAGTTATGCAGGACACAGTCGAGGCTATGCAGAGATAGGCCACTCTTGGCGATAAGGATCAGTCACACCCGTCTATGTTACAAGCTGTGAAGCGAGGACGACGAGGGAAAGTTCAACATAGCGAGTAAAACACTTTATTAAAAAAAAAAACTATTCTAAGAGGCTCGTTCGTTGCGTTGACAGAAATAGACGACTATTCGAATAAAACCAGAGGAAAGCGTAAGTCCAATATTCTAAAGTTAGCCTGTACCCAGTTTCAATGTACAACTCAGGTCAGCGAACCAAAGATGAATGGAGGGAATAGGCTGCTTACGTAGACTGTTTAAAAAGCAGATGTCAAAAGTCCGCCTGATAAAGCAACCAGTCTGCCAAGAAAAAAAATATGATTAGACTCGTAAAGTAACTTAAGTCTGTTATGTTTCAGAATGGGTATTAAACTGATATTCACGAGTGTCAAACATGCGTCTGTCGGTAATGTTTGGAAAGTACAGGACCACGTCAATATACTTGAATAGTCGGTTAATGTTCGCAGGATCAGGGCCTTATGGTTTCTAGTTTATAAACAAAGTATGTAAACAGCAGTTTTTAAATTAGATGAAAAGTTTTTATTGGGAAGGATGGAAAAGACAACTTTTTTACTGGGGATTGGAGTAACCACAGATAACGAGAGGTTAGCCAACCGTATCAAACTACTGCAGTGTAATGACCTGGCTGCTCATTTGTGGGCGCAAGCAGTTCGCTATAGACTCGCAGACAGACAGATTTCAAAATAAACTTTAGGATAATAACCTATTCTGCTGTGTCCATAATGGGAATCTTAATAAGCGTTTTAGTTCATTCAGGACAGGTTGAACGTTCAAATCAGCCTATAACTCTTTATTTTTGTTCTTCTACGCAAAGTTGCGGGGGATGCTTAGATGTCTATTGATCAATAATGTCCCTTGTCCAACAGTAGGCTATATCTGAAAGTTGTATTCAGATTTTATGCGTAAAACAAAGGGAATGGTGCGTAAACTAGGAAGGTCAATTTTGAGACAAATTCCAACAATGTACCAGGTACGACCAACAATACATTAATCTTGAATTGGCATGATAAGCTTCTCGAGCTCTACCCCAAGGTGTCCTGGTTTCTGTCACTAGCCTGTCGAGTCAGGGCAGAGCCAGATTTTGTGACCCTTGGTGGGGGTAGTGAAATTTCTAAACTTTTTTCCCTGGTAGTTGTCTCCGCAAAGGCATTCTGTTTTTAACTGAGGATGATACCCATAATCACGTTGTAATTCACATTCATAGTGGTTCTTAGCTTCCACACCTAGGAGATAAAGTATACTGATAAGATAATTAGTGTGGAATTGTCTCATGTGGTGACTATTTCCCCTTGAGTAACTGATGCTTTGTAACTTAGTCCATGCTAAGAATATGCATTTCTAAAAGTGTTCGTATAGACTATCATGGTATGATCCCGATGGTGATTTTCAGATTTTGCTATCACATGAGACTGATTATTCTGCGAGGCTTGGTCCGTAATGAATCCCCATTTACAATACCCGTGTATTGTTTAAAGTAAAGATACAAGTTTTATCTAAAAGAAAGTAAACTAAAAGCAGCGGATCTTTAAATCCTTACATTTGAATTCATATTTTAAGCCGAAAGATCGACTTTAGGTTAGTTGCGCTGTAATATCCATGGGATCTCACACATCGTTTTTGTTACAATGGTTTCTCTAACACAGGCTTATCACGTCGCTTAGAATCAATGGGTGGAAGTCCCTTATTTAGTAGGCACGTCTTTGTCTTATAACAATGTAGAAAAGGTTAATGATTTTGAATCAGATCGTGTCAATGTGCTGGTAGCCGTTTAGACATTTTAACTCCACTATTCTACTTGTTCAATCATCGGGACGGTATGAAACCTTGCGCAGTTCCCGCGTTCATGGGTTGCTTTAGCCAGCAAAGAGACTTAGAGGAGCATTGGCCATATCGAATATTATAGGTAAACTAGTCAAGATTAATTTAAGCATAGTAACATATAACAGAGACCCTAGCGAGGCTTGGATAATGGGAGCCTTGGGAGCAATGATGCGAGACGAAGACCAGCTCTGTGGGGGTTGCGTGGATCTAATCAGATGATAAGGAATGCGCACGGCCATACAGATAAATCCCTTGCAGAATTACATACCAGTCTCACGTTTATATTTCCTATGTTTATCTTTATTGACAGAAACAAGAAACTTTAAATTGCTTGGTGTTAAAGTCTCAGGTTATGCGGAAAACGAATGTGTACCCTTCCGGAGTTTAACTATGCCTACTCTGCTAATAGATACGCATATAGTCTTCCGTGAACCATACAGATGAGAATGTTACAATGTAATACAATTCGATGATCGTTGGTTTAGGCAAATTACAATGTAAGCTTTGAGATGGACTCTAGGTTGCATTGGTCCATATTAGACTCGGTAAAATGTAGGCTATGGCAAAAAATTCAGATGAAGAACCGTGTTACGAGGTAATTTAGGGCAGCCAGAGCCAGGCTGTAACGTAATCAGATTGTGCTGCTAAGGTGTTGATGAATAGGACCAACAACTTTAGTCGTTGATAACATATGCAGAGGAAACAAAATATCACGTGGCGAAAGCCACACTTTGGGCAATTAGATACCTAATCGGTTACTGTTCTATTTGAGATGGAGTGCGTCGACAGTTTTTAAGTAGAAACTCAACTCGATTTTCTAACTCATATTTCCTTGAATGCCCGATAACCTCGTCCCCATTTGGGTTAATGTATGACACTGCTTCGATGAGACTTATATCTGCATATAGGCGCGTCCGCGTCTTGATATGTTTTTATCCATTGTGCGTAAAAGTAGGCCTAGATGATTTATGTTTATGCTTGAAAGTGACATTTTCATAAGAACGAGTTACAGCGTGTGATTAATAAACATTATTTTGCCATGCTCATTTAAAAATATCATGTCAGTATATATAAATGATAGGTAGACAATATGATCAAACTTTAAAATAATCGTAGGAATCTTGTGACATAACGCGTTCTAGTAAGCACAATCTAGTGTGGCAGGAATTGGGAATGCTCTTATATTTTTTCCCCTATTCGCATGAGAATGTTTAAATGCAAAAGATCTTGTATATTCCCAGGAAGATGGTAAAGATGTTTTACCTGACAACAATGATCTTTATTGAACTTAGTATGATATAACTTTCATAGGTGAAGTATAAGATAGAATGTTAGAAAGAAAGCATAACTAGAATTGAAATGTGACACGATAACCTGGTGGTAAGAATTCATACTGCAGATGGAAGTATGCAGCGAAGTGTAGCCAGTTACATGCGCGTGTAGTAAGTAATAGAAGATGCAAACACGCGTTATAATGATAACTTATCCAAAGTGTCCAGTTGCTGGTAGGTTCTTAGACACGTGTTGTTTTGGCTAAGGTAACTTCTGGGTATATTTAACCAATTGTGTATTGATTCGGGTTCAGATTCAGATAACTTTATTAGTCCCCGAGGGGCAATTCAGTTTTACTGCTAACCCAACCATTACTTATTCCATTACAAGATTTAGATGTGCATTAGTATACAATGTTAAAATAATAAATAGACATTCACTTGACTGTTCCATGGACCAGTAGTGTTGTAATTAAGAGACAGTGTGAGGACACTACAAAACAGGATGTGGAAGATAACGTTATATCATTATAAGGGATGCCTGCAGAGGCCTACCGTGGTTAACAACGTCAGTTAATTGCTAGATGCATTTAAGGAAGTATCCCATTTACTAATAGAGATATGATCTTACATTCAATCTCAGATACTCTAAAAGTCAGTAAAACCTGGAAACACTAGTGAACACAAAGAAGACATGATGGTTCTCGTCCTGCAGATGACCCCAACGCAGATAGGCTAAGGATAACTGGCAGGGAGGAGACTCCGATGCTCGTTGTAGGTACGAAATGTAGTCAGATGTTTCTAGACCCTCCATGACCATGCATCTCCCTCAACCGCCTCTTGTCATAGTCATTAAAAAGCTCGCGCAGAGACGGGCTTCACTAAGGACGCGCTTTCATGGGCAAATTTCCTTTAAGCAGAGCGAGTAGACCTATACGTAAGTTTTAGTTAATTATACTTATTTGGGTAAAATATTGTGCCTCCTTAGTGAATAACATTTGTAATGTTATTGAGGATCTTATAGCTGTGGTAGGCTATGACCTACAGAAATGTTAACAAGTTTTATCTTTCTAGAGTTAAATGATAAAGAGATGTGTCCAAACCCATTGTCCAATAAGGAACTTTATCCGATATTAAGATCTTTATTCTTAATATTCTTAAGACCTTCATGTTAAACGTTGTGTAATTGTTGTCAGCATTATTATGACTATTTGCCTGTGACCCTCTGCGTAAATGCTGTGGGTATCCAAGTTGCGCTAGGACTTTTACTTGTAAGACAAACTCTTATCTCAGTAGGCATAGGCCTTCTCTGACTCACGATTATTTTGTGAGCATAGAGCAATTGACAAACATGATAACATCTTTATATTAAGACAGAGTAGGCTAATGATTTTGTATGCTTGGGTTTAACAATTTGCTACTTATCACATTAATCTGCATGTCATTGCAAAAACTAACTATCCCGAGAAATTCCACTTTGGGGAGCATGAGCTACAAGGCTGTTCGCCACACATAGGTGGGAAAGATGAAAGTGATAAGGTTACTGATGCATGCTCATTTGCTTCGCGGAATCAGCCGCACAAACACATTGCCGTCAGCAGTAGGATATTTGCTAACTTCATGACAACTTAATACTAATCATGCTCTATCTTCATGAAGAATGAAACGTGTAGGAAAGGATGTTTTTGTTATTTGACCTAATGTGTTACCTTTGACTAATTTTTTTTGGACGTTATCCTAACATATCTGGTGCGTAAAGTTGCACCTATAGGATGGCCTAATATTGGAAGTAAAATAGTTTATGGCCATTCATGTTATTCCCCCCTTTACATTATCCAATGTTGAGTAAACATGTTCTGCGTCACATGACTGAGGAGCGAGAGAAGTTGCTAGGATATTGCGCGGGAACGTTTGAATTATTTGTGATTTACTGAAGGAGTGGTGCTACACTGGCATCCGCTAACATGTTAACGGACAGAATCCTCACTCTCCGATTCTTTGCATGTAGCCCTTATACTATATCTCGTTATTATACTACGCCAACATAAGGACTATTTGAACAATGCTTTTGAAACCATGGTGGGGAAAGTGTGTGTTGAATGCATGCGTGAAATGTCACTGGATCAGGTGCAATACTTTATTCAAGAGTTGAATTTGCGGGAAGTGAAGCCATTGTGTCAGTTAGTTTATGGAATGTTACCCCTGCGAGGACAAATGGCAAGCATTTTGGGGAATATCCCTGGAATCCAAATTATGAAATGAGACGAGGTGTACATAGAATCAGCAATAAAACATCCTAGGCCTTTAGTATCTTGCTCACTGTCATGTGATTATTTTGCCTACTCGATACCTTTACAAACATTTGGAAAAGCGATCCACATATCAGAGAAAGGGGCACTGGATAAATGTTTATTTATTCCCTCATGTAGCCAGGACCATGTGATGGAGACCGATCGGATAGTCCCGACCGAGACTCCGACTTCCCCACTACAGACCCCGGAATATCGGGCGGATTGGGCCGATGTGTTGCTGGAACTAGCCTTGTCTCAGAACAGGTGTGTAGCAACGTCAGATGTTCCCGGGCAGGTATAGCGTTATTTCTTCTGCTCCAGGCTGACCGTGACCTCGGACGACAGAGTGATACCTACCTCCTGTGCGGAATCTGCGTTTCTGCTAGACCCGAGTGCTGCGTACAGGTAGTAGCAATAACACACAGCCCTGAACCCTTGATAATGAATGGAGTATATCCTGATAATATATTTGATTTGATCAGTTCTTCTGTCTTGCATGCATGGAATCTCTTTCCATATCGACAAATTCCAATTATGTACAGTTATCCAGTGACCCGTGTAGTGTTAATGTGTTTTTATGATTATCAGACGCGAGCCCCTTGGGCTTCTTTGCAGTATCATACTGGAGCCCGGATTGGCATCTTGTGGGGTCCAGTATCCTTCGAAGTTCCTTACGCAGTGCCTACTTCTGTGCTACGCCCTGTGCTCCAAGTAGGGGGTGACGTGTTGCCAGAACACCGACCGTATGGACCACAGAGCGGTAGCACAAAACCAATACGTCTTACAAGGCGAAAACGCAGAAAGGCTAGATTCAGCGCTAGCTATCAAGGTAATCTCTCTGATCTAGAAAATATGATTAGACAAATTAGGAAAGAAACTGACCAGGAATTGAATCGTAATGTTAAACCAATTACTTTGCAACCTACTCTTGAATTAAGATCACCTGAAAGCGTGGAAGTGAATGAATGTGTTGAAGCAGATGTTGAACAATGTGCAGGATTATTAAACCAGATTACCCTGACCTCAGAAATACTTGATGATTATTGAATATGAATAAAAGAATGGAAAATGAACCATAACTGCAAACAATGACCTCATAATAAATAATAAAGTGCGATGAATGAAATGTATCATTACAAGTATTTTAGTAGCATGACTTTGTAAAGTCTAGGGAGTTATGTATGTAAAAGAATTGTATGTCTCAAAACTGTGAAATGAGTAAAGTGCCTTAAACTGTTCAAATGAATGTATTCAGATTGCATTGTGTGAAGAGTTTGTAACCTGTAAGAATGTAACCGATCTCTCTTAATGACTGTAAAAGTGTATGTTGCTAAATGTAATGTGTCACATGGTTATAATTGCCATTGAATGTAAACTGTTTGTGTAACCTCTGGAAACTATCTGTAAACCTGAATGTAATGTATCATCTCCGAAATGTAACCCGGAGAAGGATGTGAATGCGTGTCATTTTAAATTGTTGGGTAAGATCAGTGGCTTCTAGAATGTATTAGCTATTGTGAGAATATTCCCAGCTATATTCCCAAGCTGCCGTGAGAATATTCCCAGCTATGTTCCCAGCTAACGTGAGAATATTCCCAGCCCTCGTGGGAACCTTCTAGAAGGTTCTAAACTGTCGTGGGAAAGATTGATTTGCCTTAGGAATGTGTGGGGGAGGACAAGTCTACCTAGTATAAATAAGGGTCGAACTAAATGATCGGGGCTGCTTCTTCTTTTTTCCTTCCTTCAACTCGCTGGGTTTTTGCTTTATGATGTCGCGTGTGGTTGTTAGAATTCGTCCTCCGAAATTCGTTGAGAAGCAAAGTGTTGGACGTCGTGCCAGGCTGAGTCGCGGACCGAAACTCCGTGGAACCTGTTGCAGATATCAGACCTGCTACTCCGACAGGGAGTGACTACAGAATGACAATCAGCTGACTTTTTCCTTTTTTGAGGACTTTTTTCCGTATATTCTCTTCTTCTCCATTTGTGGATTTACCATTTTTATTGTAATCTCTTCTCCATTTGTGGATTTACTATTTACCTATTTTGTGGATTTACTCTTTTTACAACATTGTAACCTGCAAGTGGATATTACGCCGCATTTTGTTATCATCACCAAAATGCTGAAAAGTAAAGAACTTATTTAACCTTGGCATCTAATTCTTCAAGCAGTATTTTTTGTCTTTTCTTGGTTTTCCTACGAATTCCAGCAGGAGGGTAAGATAACGTGTCTCTTCTGTGGTTATTCATCTGTCTTTTCTAAGACTTAGGTCAGCGTGACTTTATACTGAACTCCACTCTTTAAAAACCTAAGCAAGAAGTAGCCTATAACCTGTGTCTCTAGATAAATTCTAGGGTCAAACATCTTCGCACGTTAGCCAACTGTTCGAGACCTAGGCGTAGTCGCTCCTTATTTCATAAACATCTCAATAAATCCACCACGGAAGCCTGATCAACTTCCAAGGGGGATATTTAAAAATAGGAGCTTTAGGTTATCTGCGCCGCAGAGGGAAGTCGTGCGACTGCACTCGACAGTAGGTCCCTGCTATCTACAATTACCTCCAGGGAGGTATCGTAGGTTTTAACTGCTTAGGCCTGGGGTTACGTCTGAGAAACGGCTGACGTTGACTAGGTTCTGGGGGTTACCTGCAGGGGGCAACACACAGTCACTCACAGAGGCCTTGGTGGGCAGGCTCCTCCAGAAGTCCAGCGTCTTCTCCGCCTCCTTCCTGTGTTTGAGCAGCTGCAGGGCTATAGCCTCAAACCGGGAGCAGCGCTCATCCAGCAGAGAGTACTCCTCAGACTCCTGACAGGGACACACAGCATCATCATCATCATCATCATCACCACCACCACCATCACCATAGTAAACCTAACTGGGAGCAGCGCTCATCCAGCAGAGAGTACTCCTCAGACTCCTGACAGGGACACACAGCATCATCATCATCATCATCATCATCATCATCATCATCATAACCACCACCATCACCATAGTAAACCTAACTGGGAGCAGTGCTCATTGAGCACAGAATACTCCTCAGATTTCTTACAGGGACTCACACCATCATCACCACAAAAACAAAACACATTCATGTGTCTTTGATGATGAATCATGTGTGTGTGTGTGTGTGCGCGTGTGTTTATTGTGTGTTTTTGTGTGCATGCATGCCTGCGTGTATGTGTGTGTGTGTGTGTGTGTGTGTGTGTGTGACTGACCACATGGAAGCAGGTGGCCAGCTTCAGCAGGAGTCGACTATACTGGTGCATGTGTTTGACAGGCAGGTAGAGCAGGGACTGCAGCAGACCCGGACCAGAACCAGAACTAGAAACAGGACTCGAGACAGGAGAGGAACCTTTGTCTTTGGGCTCGGACAGCTGCTGAAGAACTTCCAGCTTCTTCCCAAAACACTCCCTAGAGGAGCAGAGAGAAGAGCAAGAATGCAGTTAAACACAAATACAAGCAAGAGTGCATATTAATATAGTCTACATAAAGCTGCTGTATGAACCAAAGTCATTTAATGCAAGTCCCTCCACTCAGCGGCCATATTGTAACGCTTTTTGGGCTCTCATCTATTTCGGCAGAAATGCAAGTGTGCAAGGCTTCACGACACCAACACCATTGGCAAGATCACACCACAGGATTGGCACAATGTATTCACATGTCGACTTTCTTGCCTCGGAAGGGGCGGGATATGTGTAGACAACTGCCATATTGGCATTACAAACTAACCCCATGCATTTCTATGGAGGATTTTTTGAGTGCTGTGTCTCCTCATTAGAAAGTCTCTGTATGAACTCTCTCCACTCAGTTGTCAAAGTGCTCATTTACTTGAGCAGAAATAGCATGAGAAGCAATAGCAGGAAGTGTAATGGTGAGGAAACTAGGGCTAATAGAGTTAAGCATCATCACAGATGTTGCGCTGTAGCTTTAGCAGGCTGAATCCTAGTAGGAGTTGTTGATGTGATCAGATGGATGTAGTGGTAATAGTATTCAATGTTCAATGCCTCACTTAAGGGTAGAGGAGAAATAGACTTCTCTGCATAGTCTTCTTCTTCCTCTCCACCTTCTCCATGTTTTCATACGTACTATCCACTAGCCTACTGTTTTACTGCTACACTGTTTACATGCTATATTAGCACATATGCACAACCCCTCCCTCCCTCCCACAGCCTGGATTGTGGCTGTAGCCTACTTAATACTTAATACTTTTTATTTAATACTTGACCAATGGCTGTAACCCTATTACTTCAACCTATTCTTGCACTGATATAGATTTTATATTACTTGTCTACATATTATTCTCTTATATGTCCATATTTATTTTATGCTGGCCTCTAGACTTTATTCTTGCACTATTGCACTGTTGGACTTACTTATTTGCACCATCACCATGACACTCACTCTCATAGAGCACCTTACCATGCATATGGAACTACAGGCTCAGTCCCTGCCCTATCACTGCAAGTTCCTCATGCTTGATCATCCTTAAGCACACTATGTGGATGTTTGATTTAGCTTTTTTAGTATATTTAGTATTTTTTTTATCTCTATTGTGCAGTGGATTTTTTTATATTTATATACTTATATTACTTTTTCTGCTGTAAGTGCATGTTGTGTGTGATGTCTGCATGCTACTTTGACCTTGAATTTCCCCTTGGGGATCAATAGAGTATCTATCTATCTATCTATCTATCTATCTATCTATACTGATGTTAGTACTAGGGGTTTCACATTCAAGTTTTTCATAATAGTTGTCGACTTGTCAACTTGTTATGTACTGATACAGTGCGCTGGTGATAACATTACTGCTAGTGCTAGCTGTTATAGCAGGTGCTAACATTACTGCTAGTGCTAGCTATTGCAGCAGGTGCTAACATTACCGCTAGTGCTAGCATTTGCAGCAGGTGCCAACATTACTGCTAGTGCTAGCTGTTGCAGCAGGTGGTAATATTACTGCTAGTGCGAGCTGTTTAATCTTTAGATGGCTATCCATACAAGACGTGCTATTATTGTACTTCAGTTCAGCTGTACACAACCTACATGCCACTGTGGAAAAAGTCTCATTTTCAGCAAACACTTCTATACATAGGAATACCTATCCTTTACCCATTTTGTCCATGACCAGATGACTGCTGTCTACAGCACTGACTAGTGATTTCATTAATGGACTAGTCAACCATCTGATGAAATCCCTTTTAGTAGTTAAAGAGGAAGTGATATCATCAGTAGAAATACTCATTTTATGCACCATCAGTCATAAAGAAAGGGGAAGTGGTAGGTGAACACCTGTTAGCAGAAGCGCTAATAATATAGCGATTGATAGTGCTATCAGCAATGAGGAACATTAGAGGTAATGTTGGTAATGGCGGTTATAGTAGTAACAGTGGTAACAGACGTAGACTGTACGTATAGGAAGAACCAGAGACTTTCTAATGTGGAGACACAGCACTCAAAAATACTCCATAGAAATGCATGGGGCTAGTTTGTCCAATATGGCCATTGTCTACACATATCCCACCCCTTCCTCGGCAAAACGTCGACATGTGAATACATTGAGCCAATCATATGGTGTGCTGTGAAGACATCGTGCCAATCATGTGTTGTGATCTCGCCGCTGGAGCAAGATCGGTGTTTTCTGCCGAAATGGATGCCCGACGAGTGCCCAAAAAGCGTTGTCAAATTGCCGCTGAGTGGAGGGACTTGCCTAAAAGGACTTTGGAAGAACTCACTGTAAGGGTTTGAGCAGGCTTAGGAAGCCACCCATCACCAAGAAATTTCCCACTGAGCTGCTGTACCTGAGAGACAGATGGGGGGGGGTCAGGGAGAGAATGAGAGGTTGTGAGGAACAAAGGACAGTTCTTACATAGGTCCTGCAGCTAACTGACAATTACACTCAAACAAAGATTTAATCAAATCAAATGAATCCATACAAAACTGAGTAGTACTAAGGATCATGCCTGATTAGTCAATGGATATCCTACTCACTCCTTATAGGTGTCCAGGAAGATGCCCGTCTGTTTGAGCATGGCGAGGCTCCGCACATCCCTCTCTCTTTGCAGGAAGCGGGTCAGGGAGACGGAGTGCTGACCAATCAGGTGACAGAGCCGACTGAAACTTCCTGCCAGGGTCTGCAGAAGCATGAAGGACTTGCAAAGACACGCCTTCACACTCTCTACGAGCCAATCACAGGAGGGCAGAAACAGGAAGTCACAGATCCATCTCACATAGCATGTTTTTGACTACTTCCACTGTTTTCTTCCTCAAAGGTGGACATTTCAGGTCTTGTTTTATTAAATGACAATCCACTTCTGTGGAAGCCTCCATGTGAGCATATCTGCAGAAAATGTAGTCCTCAAAAAAAAAAAAATATCATGGCACAAAAGAAAGCATAAATCAAATCAAGAGTAGTAGCTTCAACCACCTTACCAAATAACCAACAACTGGCAGACTCAGAACTGATCTCTTGAACTCTGAACTCTGACATATATTATTTGACCTTTGCCTTATGATCCTTCCCAGATTGCAGTACCCACCCCGTGCCAGTAGGGGGCGTAGTATCTGGCTCCTGATGGCGCTGAGGTGGCAGTAGAACTTCCTCTCTGCAGCACAGAGCTCATGCAGAGTGGAGATGAAACCCATGATGTTCTGATCTGACAGAGCAAGGCAGGTCTGACCGCCGCCAAATACATTGCTCAGATAACCCATCTGGACACACACACAAACACACAAACACACACACACAAACACACACAAACACACACACAGGAACACACACAGATATGAGATGAAACCCATGATGTTCTGATCCAACAGAGTAGGGCAGCTCTGATTGCTGCCAAACACAAACACTAACTAAACCACAGCAGTTCAGGAGTTTTTGTGTGACCCACGGTTCGATACATACCTCAATGTGTGCAGCATGCTAATGATT
>NW_027468718.1:10858984-10868984 GCF_046254945.1 Alosa pseudoharengus | reverse complement strand
CTCTAAACTGTTGACTCACCATTTACTTCCCATCAACCTTTCAATAAGTCTAACTCACCTCAATCCACAGCTCACACTGAAACCTGTGGAGACTACCACTGGCCCTCTGTCTGACCAATCAAATCACAAAATCGACTGATGCCCCCTGCTACATGTAGAAACCATAGAGTCTGAGGACAGGAATAGCACCCTGACCAGTGAATTACACACACAAAAAAGCTTTTAATTAACCATGATAGCCATTATAAAACAGACAGAGAGAGAGGAGAGAGAGAGAGGAGAGAGAGAAGAAAAAGGGGGGATATACTGTAGAGATTGTGAGGGGGCCAAGGAGCCTAGGAGGGCACAGTTGCCTTGGAAACTTCATGTCATTTTGTCAAGGACATGGCTGTGTGCACTCACAGCAAGTCAAGCACAGCCAAAGCTTACTGAGAAACGCTAGGAACAGAACTAGCTTCCTGATTAGAACAGAGACGAGTCCACACAAGAAGGGAGGAGGATGAGAGGTGAACAAGTAGAAGATGAAAGTGAAAATAAACTGAATGAAGCACAAACTCTCAACGTCTATTTAGCCCCTTCACTTCAGTGGAGTTAACTAAGTCCCTTTGTTCCTCATATCATAAGCTCAAGCTCAAGAGGTTTACATAATAAAACACATGAAATCCACTTAGCCAAAGAGTCACATTGAAATGCCTGATTGCAATGTTGTCATTTGACAAGGTTCAGTTGAAAGAAATCAAAAGTAGAGAATGTTCACTTCAGGTGGAATGGAAATGGTCTCCTAGTGTGCAATCAAGCTAACCATTCAATAACAAACAATAAACAATTACAAAGAATTAAACCATTCAAACAAATTAATAAATAAATACATCAGTGTCATGTAACCAAACTATTTTACTAAACCATTCAAAGTCAAACTAAATGCAACCATTCACTATCAAACTAAACCTAACCATTCAATATCAAACTAAACCTAACCAATCAATATCGTAACACACTTCATTACCCTTCACCCTTTCAACCCTCCATTACAGTACCCAACCAAAGCGTTCAGTACATTGAGTACTGTGTCATTCAGCACTGCGGACTGACCTGGGTAGGCGGTCCCCATGGCCCAGTTGGCCCTCCTGGCCACGCCCCCAACTCCACACCTCTGTGTACAGAGAGGGCAGCAGAGGTTCCGTTTCCACGGGAACGGGCATCTTCTTGCCTCCTGCAGAGCCAACTCGCCGATGGCCCCACTTTGACATCAATGGGGAACCTGAGGAGAGGGAATGAATACGAAGGAGCACACA
This sequence comes from Alosa pseudoharengus, assembly GCF_046254945.1. Taxonomy (NCBI): domain Eukaryota; kingdom Metazoa; phylum Chordata; class Actinopteri; order Clupeiformes; family Clupeidae; genus Alosa; species Alosa pseudoharengus. Next base: position 10,867,689 of record NW_027468718.1, on the reverse strand, counting down.
CACACACACACACACACACACACACACACACACACACACACACACACACACACACACACACACACACACACACACACACACACACACACACACACACACACACACACACACACTTAAATGCTGATATATATCTCAACAAGACTGGGTTCAATATTCACATTCACACCCTGAATTCTCAAACCTAAAGATGAATAGTACAAATAAATATGTTGACTACTATGTCTCCTTTTAGATGCAAGTATGTCATAAAAACAACATTGACAAAATATGTGTGGACACGTTTTGAGATGTGATTTGAGTGTTCAGGTATACAAAATAATCAGCTGATATCACCAGACAGTAGATGACCACTGACTGTATGTTTTCTTGTCTGTATGTGTGTGTGTGTGTGTGTGTGTGTGTGTGTGTGTGTATGTCTACTATGTACGTGTGGACCCGTCTCAGGTGTGTTTGCGTACCCTGACAGCTGAGCCCAGGTAGCGAGTTCCTGCGTCCGGCCTTGCTGCTGCTGCTGCTGCTGCTGCTGACCTCCTCCAGCCGTACGTCCATCAGGCTGGCACTCCTGGTGCTCGGACCCCGGACCTCCACCCTCAGCAGCCCGCTCAGGGGGTCCCGAGGCCCCTCACACAGCCCCGGCACGCCCCCCTCTCCCCCGCCACCACCGGGACCGCTCGGGGGCTCCAGGTCCCGCTCCAGGCCAGAGTCCTCGTCAAAGGTGTCATCGCAGGTGGACGCCAGGTGCTCGTCGAAGGCAGGGTTCAGGTGAGTGTGTGGACAGGTAGGCAGGCAGGCAGGTGAATGGAGTGGGACAACGGTTTGGGTCACACCTGGATGGGGCACACACATTGGTGTTGCAGGTGTACTGGATTCACCTGTACCAGCTGCATACAGCACACCTGAAATGTATACTAGAATGCAACATACAGTACTGTATGTACAGTAGATGATGCACACATGGTTGTCGGGATGCACGATTTGGGGAAAATATCTAATTGTGATTTTTTTTTTACAGATATTGCGATTGAATAAGATTTGCAATATTATTTTGGAAGGCGAATGATCTGATTCAGTTCCATATTCCAAATGTCAATTTAATTTGTGACACCCCTGATTGGTGAGCACGGCCAGTGCACGAGAAGCACAGCACCCCAGATGGACTGCTCAGCTCACCAATCAGAATGTCTGTGCCCCTCACGCACTACGCACACCCACCAACCAGAGGTGGTACCGTCAAGGAGGATGACATGAATATAAAAGTAATAAGTGTGACAAAATTACCTGTGCACTATTATTTGTAGCTTTTGCGATCAGGTGTTGGTTCATATTGGGATTGTGATTGCGATAATTGTGCAGCCCTACCTGGTTGTGTTTCACTTTCACTTGTATGGACTACACCTGTCTAAGGTACATCATATACGCATGAGGCAGACCTGATGTGCTCAAATTCCTTGAACAGAGGCGAACATTTGCGGCAAACAAGTTTGTCTGAACAGATACATTTGAGTGATTTTGTGTAAAGATTCCATTTCAATGATACCTCTCTCCTTCAAACTTCCAACATGTTTACGGAGAACTACCCCCTCAAACTGTTTGCGAGTGTTCAGGGACGTTCCCCTATGTTTGCTAACTTGAACGCACCTCTGGTTGTGTTAGACAGGTGTAGGAAATACTGCACCAGTCTAGGGCAGACCTGAAGAGGGAACACTTGAATGCAACATATACTGTATTGATGGGGCCACACTGTTTCCATGACACCTGCGAGGAACACTTGCATATAGCAGCACCCTAGTAGTCCAGTCATTTTAGGAGAAAGTGTTGAACAAATTGCAACACAAGCAAACTTAACTGATTTTGTATCCTCAATATGTTCTGAGTAAGGGACAAAAAGCCCCGAAGAATCCCAATAGGGGAAAGTTTAGAAAAATACCTAAATATAACCTATTCATGCGCCTATACAGAATTTTTCTCACGCAAATAGAGGAAAAAAATTAACCTTCACATATCACCATGAAAATTACTGAGTTGATTACTTACATCAAGACAAACAAAAAATGTATTATAAGTTTTTTGAAATTGTTTGCAAACCTTGACCCCTATTTTGGCTTAAAATGACTGGACTATAGATAGATCATATGCTGCTGGATAATGCCCATGGTTGAGTATATGGTAGGGCACCTGGATGAGGCTTACCTGGTGGGCTCCCACTCTGGTGGAGCTGGGTGCCGTGACTGGCGGGTGGAGGGTGGGCGGAGGCTGGCGTGAGGCCTGGCGCTGGCATAGGGGTGGTGTTGGGTTGGTCACTGATGGGCGAGGAGGGAGCGGAGTGGGTGGCAGTGCCAGTCTGCTCGGACAGGGACAGATCCGACATGCGCTTGAGGTAGTTCTTCAGCTCCTGCTCGTCGGGGAACTGAGAACTCCTGGTTCTCTTCACAGGCGCTTTGCCAGTGTCTGTCTGTGCTGGTGTGCTCTCCTCATCAGGTTCTACCACGTTCCCCGCTTTAGAACCTGCCTCCGGAGAATCTCCAGCAGAGCCCACTGCGGGACAGAAGGCCTCAGACGACAGCGACGATCCTACGTGATTGACATCTTGGGTGACCTCGTTTGACCCCTGACCTTCTGAACTTTGACGTGGCTGCTCCTGCTGAGCCTGCTGCTGTTTCTCTGGGGTGCTCTCCTGCCCCTTGACCTCGTTGATCTCCACTCCTAGGGGGCAGTAGTGGTTGTCGGAGATGATGACGTGGTCGTCGCGGTCGATCATGGTGTAGAGGAGCTGCTGACAGCGGCCGCACTTGTCGAGGGAGAGCGTGCGGGCTGAGGAGGGGGGCAGTGAGCGCACCAGGGCCAGGCAGTGGAAACCCCCACATGCCACCTGCACCACATACCTGCACAGGGACACATAACCAGGTAATACACATTAAAACCCAAACAGGACCCATACACTATATGGGGACACATATCCAGGTTACACAGATTATAACCCAAACAGGACCCATACACTATATGGGGATACATATCCAGGTTACAAAGATTATAACCCAAACAGGACCCATACATTATATGGGGACTCATATCGAGGTTACACAGATTATAACCCAAACAGGACCTACAGTATACACTATATGGGGACATATATCTAGGTAATACACATTAAAACCCAAACACGACCTATAAACTATATGGGGAGTCATATCCAGGTAACACAGATTAAAACCCAAACAGGAGGACCCATACACTATATGGGGACTCATATTGAGGTAATACTATTTAAAACCAAAAAAGACCCATCTGTATGGGGGACACATATCCAGGCAATACAGATTAAAACCCAAATGAAACCCTCGTAAACAAAAATACAGCTCTGGAAACAATTAAGAGACCACTGCAAATGTTTCTGATATCATCCTACAGTTGCTAAGTGACATTCAAATAAGTTGACGGTCATATTCAAATTTGCAATGGTCTCTGTATAATGATCAACAGCTCTTAACAAATATATTAGTAAATAAATTATCCATTCTAGGAAATATAATAGGAAACATCAGAATAACAAATGTATTCATTCAAGGACATACAGTAGAGAATGTGCTCAATAGTTAATTTTAGGAAATCTAGAGGTATGTTAAATACAATGAATCCTTCAATCCTTCCTCACTCAGACATAAATAACCCCACTCACCTGCCAGCCAGGTCTTCTACCTTCTGTGGTCGGCAGACGGGCGCGTTGCCCTGGGAGACCAGTCCGAGCTGGCCCCCGCTGCCCCACGCCCACACCTCGTGTCCGACGGACAGCGCCAGCGTGTGCTGGGCGCCGCACGCTACGCTCTTTGCCCTCACCAGCCGTGGCGTGGTGCCCTCCGTGTCCAGCAGCGTGATGGGCGTCGGGCTGGGCACTTGGCTCCGCCCCGCCAGGCCGCACTGCCCGTGGCTGTTGTCACCCCACATCAGCACGCAGCCGTCGCGCGTCACCGCCCCGCAGTGGAAGCTGCCAGAGGCCACGGAGACCACGCCACGCCCGTTCAGGCAGGCCTCCTGCAGGGGCTCCGTCGAGTGGGATCCTGCACCCTGTTTCCATGGCAACTCCCCAAAGCTGTACACAAAGCCACCTGAAAACGTGTGTTAATATTCTATAACATAAAATAGTGATACTATCAGTATCAATATTACTATTGCTATTTTTCTTAATATTATCCTTATCATCATCATTATTATTATTGTCTTCATCATCGTTATTATCAACATTATTATTATTATTATTATTATTATTATTATTATGTAGTCAACAAAATGTGATAATGAAAACTGTCATCCTTTAAGTCTGTCAAGCAGCTGTAATAGCTAGTGACAGGAGCAATGCTGAAAATGAATGTGAGGAATTTGTCAAGCTGCCAAAGAATTTACATCAGAGACAGTAGAAGCTTACTGCCTCACATCTCTTAACCTCCAGTAATGCCTTCACACACAGTCTAAAAGTCTCAAATGCTTCAGAGGAAAAATTACAGCCCATTACATGCAAAACTGTGCAAAAACATGTGTTCAGTAGCTGTTATGTACAGAGGATATGCAAGTTGTGTCTGTATGTGTTTTAGAGAAACATTCCACTAGGACAAAGACAAACTGGTCTAAGACTGACACATGTTTGTTCACTGTGTTTTTATTTCTTTCACTTTTCCAGTGAATTTTTTAAAGGCATTTCTCTTGTAATTCTTTAATAAGAATCTGTGCTGTGCTGTGTAAAAGACTTGAAACAGACAGGACCGAGCTCTGCCATGCTATCCTCTAAAAAGCAACAATTTTTGAATTTTAGCATTCTGATAGAGAATGACGTTTATGTTTTGTGTACTGCCTCACCTTCAGTCAGCAGGAGGCCATGGCAGGAGCCCAGGGCGGCCTGGATCACAGGCCTGGAGAGGAGCACTCTCTCTGGGCTGACGCTGCAGGAGTAGCCCCTCCACCGGTGGAGCACACCACGCTCTCTGGAGCTCTCATCAGCACCCGCCTCTCCAGAGCTGCAGAGAGAGGGAGGGAAAGAGGAAAAGAGCGGAAGAGAGAGAGAACGAGAGAGAGAGAGAGAGAGAGAGAGAGAGAGAGAGAGAGAGAGAGATGAGACAGGGAGAGAGATGAAGAAGTTGTTTAATTAATAGTTGTTTATTGAACCTGTATTTAAACCTACACAGTACACTCATCAAAACGTACGATGCATGACAACATCTGCCTACACACACAAAAAGAGGATGAGAGGAGAGGAAGTCATACAAAGACAGGCGGAGAAAGAACGAGAGATAGAGAAAAACAAGAGATGGAGAAAGAACGAGATAGATAGATAGATAGATAGATACTTTATTGATCCCCAGGGGAAATTCAAGAGAGATAGAGAAGGAAAGATGAGGGGGAGGTAGACAGAAAGTGAAACACAGTCACAGACGTGATGAAGTTCTCTACGTTTTTTAGGGGTAAGCACTGTTCCCATTTTCATTCATGCAGTTACAGTTCTGGACAGACGTCCTGCACACTAGTCTCTGTAAACTTTGCACACCACACAAGAACTTATTTACACCTCTGCACTTATTATACTCATTCATTTCCAAGCCAAAACATTTCCAACCCACACACACACAGACCACACATCACATAGTCCACAGAGATATATTATGCATGCAATTTGCCATTTGCAATTTGAGTCGGCTACTTAGAATGAATAGAGAATCACCAAGAGATTACACAAGCATAGGCCACATTACAAGATCCATGTTACAATGTCCATGTGCCTGGAAATACTATTACCTTTTACTTGTGTCCATTAGTGTGCCATCATCATAGCGTCTGATTATAACACTGGCATCTTCTGAGAATAGTCAATCTGCAAAAGAGGGAGTTGGGCATATTGTTCCAGTCTGTTTGTGGTTTAGATAGCCTATTGGTATGACAGTAGGAACAATGGCCCCCAAAGGGAATGGAGTCTGACATAACCTCGAGTGTGTGTGTGTGTGTGAGAGGTCCAGATTTTGAGATGCTGCGTTTTGACCTTCAGTGCATAAGAGGTCTTAGAACAATGGTTGTTTGACAGCGGACAGAAACAGCAAAAGTGGTTTGCCACGTTCTAGCCATTATGTGGTTTCTGTGAAAATGCCAGTACTGTCCAGCACGGAGGATACATCAAGGCTTTTCCACATCACGGCTGTGTGAGTCTGTGTGAGCATGGTTTAGAAGGGAATGTGTGTTTGTCACCAAAACAAAGCGTAACGGTGTCAAAACAGTGGACAACCAACGACAAATGTAGCCTAGTCTGTCTGCCTAGAGGAGTTGCAACATTGCAAACTCGAGACGACTTTGTTACACACGCGTGACAAACGTTCCACTGCTCACGAACAATAACAATCACATCGCAAAGTTTGTGCTGTTTCGAGAGGCAGTGAGTGATTAATGAGCAAATAATACAGACGTTGTTTACCTCCCTCGTGTCATGTCATACTTACAGAAATCCACGATACATCAGAATTCACGGAGCGCGTTTGACAGCCATAGTTAGTACTACTAAACTGTAGTTTTCTAAACCGAACAGGCTACTGGTCGGCTCTAAGCGTCTCATGTAGGCTAAACTTTGGCGCAAACTTCCGGGAGTGGCAGCGGTCTTCTGACAGCCGCCGTTCGTTTTACAGTGGCTGATCTCGAGACCACAAGTTGACAACACTGGTCCAGCTCCCTGTAGGGGGAGACCAAGCCTCTGATGGAAAGCGATAAGGCTCAAAAAGCGCTTATGGTAACAGAATAGGCTAGGAAAAGGAAATATTAAGAACAGGGACAAAAAACTTGAAGCACAGGCTAACATGCTAAGTTAGGCCTACGACCTGCTCGATAACCATGTAAGTAAACAAATAAGCTGATACACAAACAAATAAATAAAAATAATTGGAATTAATGATAGGCTATTTAAAATAAGCTCAATTTGCAATGTAGGCCTACAGTAGGCCTACATTATCCGAGACCAGATAACAGCATACAAATAAAAGAGGCAAATACACATTTAAAAAGGAAACAGAAATATTAAAATATATACGGGCTCTAAGCTGTAGCCTAGGGCTATTTTTAAATACATCATTGACACAGCTTCTTAATTAAAAGGAACAGCCAACATCACGTGAGCATGAAAATAAGGGCATAGGCATGGACATGAATACATTTTTTTGATAAATATAAAATAAGTATACATTTGATAAATAACTGTATAGCCTATAATAATGTGTGTGACATACATTGTAAATTGTAATCAGTAGCCAGAGGTCGGTGTGCCAAGCATTAAGCTTGGCCTTTGGTGTGAACCTCAGTTATAAGCTAGGCTTACCTAATATATTGAAATGGATTTCATTGCATCAAGTAAGTGAAGCTAAATCTATTTCAGAATGTGAGTCACTAGCAACATGTCCTTTAAGGTGCTGTGTCTCATGAAAAGCCAGCTTTCGCTATGAATGTTGCTGACGCCGAAACATTATTGAGAAACATTTCAAAGCAGGTGCTTGTGTGTGTGTGTCAGTGTTGCGCGGTCTGCCCGAAATTAAGCGGTCGCCCGCGGATGACCGCGGTCACCCGCGGTTATGAGTCATAAACAAAATATTTTAATGATATTCGGGTCATTTGCGGGCGGGTCAGTTAAAATTAATTAAATATATATTTTCTACAAATAGGCCTACTTAAAATATCACGAGAAAGCTAGCATCAATACAGTAAAGCATCAATACAGTAACGTCAACAGTAAAGAAGCAAGACGCGAGTTAAAATAATAAAGACACCCCTTCAGGAAAAGCGATATAGGCTATGGTTATGGTCTAGGCCTACTTCTTGCGAAGCCATTTAAAAGTATGACAGCCAAAACGGGCAGCCTGCAGGAATAAATGTTATGGCACAGACTACACAGCCATATCTACCGGTATGTATAGGTTCGCGCATGCATAAAAGTTACCTTAGTTCGTTGTGTTTGTGACTTTAAACAGTGGATGTGCTTTAGTAAAGCTTTGTGTTTCATTCAGCATTATAAACCAGTTCTTACGCTAACGTTTTGACCAGCAATGTATCTCTCTTGCCTACCTCGCCTCACCATTTCTGTTTTCGAAAGAAAGATGTATGTCCATGGCCTTCAAATCTTATCCTAGTGTTCTTATCCTTTGTGCGTTGCGTGCGTGCTTGCGCTCTTATTCTCATTCTTTCTCCTGCGCAAACATTATGTCCTGCATGCTTACTGCGTGTAGTTCTACTGCATCAAGTTTCGTAAATAAATTAGTTTGTTTTTACAGAAATGGCCTACTGTCACACTGCATGCAGCCTATAACCAAAAGCACACATTTTGTAAATAAGCGGGTCGGATCGCGGGTCGGGTATAATTTTGTCCTAATTAATATTCGCGGTCCGAGTTGCGGTCGGGTTGATTAAAATATCGGGCGACCGCGGGCCGCTTGTGACCAAACCCGCGCAACACTGGTATGTGTGTGTGTGCTCTACAGGTGAAAAAAATACTGGAAGGGAAGGGAGAAGTTGGAAACCCCTGAGTTAGTGTTTCTGGTCTGACAGGAAACTTTTCAAATGAGCAACAGCTAAGAATGCACACACACACACACACACACACACATGCACCCTCTCTCCTTATTGCCTTAACACCTACACGGTTTTCCTGAAAACACAATTCTCCAATTTACTTGTAAATCCAAGCAGAGCCT
>NW_027468718.1:10848984-10851484 GCF_046254945.1 Alosa pseudoharengus | reverse complement strand
GTGGTTTGGTGCTGATGTGATGTGGTGCTGATGTGATGTGGTGCTGATGTGGTGCTGATGTGATGCTGATGTGGTGCTGATGTGATGTGGTGCTGATGTAATGCTGATGTGATGTGGTGCTGATGTGATGTGGTGCTGATGTGGTGCTGATGTGATGTGATGCTGATGTGATGTGGTGCTGATGTGGTGCTGATGTGATGTGATGCTGATGTGATGTGGTGCTGATGTGATGTGGTGCTGATGTGGTGCTGATGTGATGCTGATGTGATGTGGTGCTGATGTGGTGCTGATGTGATGTGGTGCTGATGTGATGTGATGCTGATGTGGTGCTGATGTGATGCTGATGTGATGTGGTGCTGATGTGGTGTGGTGCTGATGTGATGCTGATGTGATGCTGATGTGATGCTGATGTGGTGTGGTGCTGATGTGATGTGGTGCTGATGTGATGTGATGCTGATGTGGTGCTGATGTGATGCTGATGTGATGTGGTGCTGATGTGATGCTGATGCTGATGTGATGTGGTGCTTATGTGATTAAACGATTTCTCTGTTGCACCCCTCCAACTGACCCACACTTACACAGAGCAGGGTCATGGACAAGGACACTGAGAGAGAGAGAGAGAGAGAGAGAGAGAGAGAGAGAGAGAGAGAGAGAGGGTGGGGTATGGGGATGAGAGTGACAGAGAGAGAGAGAGAGAGAGAGAGAGATAGAGATTAAGAGAGAGAGAGTTGTGTATGTTTCCCATGTTGAGTATTGTATGACCCGCACTTACACAGAGCAGGATCATGGACAATATAAGTATATATACTCTTAGGAAATTTGGTCTCTGCATTTATCCCAATCCGTATGCGGGACTATATGTGTCCATACATAGCCTATCCTTGGAATTTTTGGAGAAGCTAACTTTAAACAGCCTAATTATAAGTGTTCATTTGTTATCTGCTACCTGGCATTATAATGTGAATTCCTATAAAGTAGCATGCGAGCTGTCTATTACACCCAGGCAGTAAACTTGGCAAACATTGCCCATTTCCCCCCACTTTTCAGATTTGATCTGATGGTTATTTATTCACTTGTACTCATACTCACTGGCTGTGCGTTTGTCATGATTTTCAAGAATCAGAATTAAATTTTTAAGGCTTCCCAAACTGATACAGTGTTTGTGGATGTGGATCGGATTTGGTCCGAAAGTGTGTGTAGTGTAGCTGTAGACCTCAGCTGAATTAATCCTCTATTATTGTGGCTGTAATTTTATTGTTGTAAGCCATCGGCGTCCCCCATAATTATTATTAGTGGATATAAAAGCTGTACTCACCTAACAGTACTAAAGCATGTAGCTAAAGCTACGCTAATAAGACATATCATATATAAGATATCTCATAGTGCCTTACACCTCTGGGTGTATTCAGGAGAGATCTGAGTGCTGTTTTTTGCTGTTGACAGTACGGCCTCCGTTGCGTGCAACTCTGCAGGGCTGCGTGATGTTGCTACATCAGGGGGTCTGACCTACTAACGCCAGGGATGAGGGCTTACACACACACACACACACACACACACACACACACACACATATACACACATACACACACACACACACAGACACACAGACACACACACACGCACACAGACTAAGTATGCACCTTTGACCTCTCATTAAGTAAGTACCCCTTGTTTGAGGTGAACAAGGCATGAGGGAAGAAAGGGGGAGGAGAGAACAGAGAGAAGATAAGACAGAGAAAAAACACACACACACACACACACACACACACACTCACTCACTCACACACACACACACACACACACACACACACACACACACACACACACACACACACTGTATTCTTTCGCTAAACTGTGCTTATGTTGTTTATTCTTGTAGTGGCCTAGTTTTACTACTTTTACACAAACACACACACATTTTGCAACACTGTACTCAAACAGGCACGCTGATAAAGAGCCTGTGAATATGAATTTGAATTTGAAAAGAGAACTATACTGGCTGAATGACTGAAAAATAGGAACATGGAGATACACAGGGGTTACTGTGGGGGAGACCATAAACCAGTAAACCACTTTCATATGTGGTGTGTGTGTGTGTGTGTGTGTGTGTGTGTGTGTGTGTGTGTGTGTGTGTGTGTGTGTGTGTGTGTGTACTTAGACCTTTAACAGTGGATTGACTAAATATTGACCTACATCATGAAGCAATTCTAAAGACATGGTGAGAACAAGAGACAGAGAGGTTCATGTAGAGTGAGAGAGAGAGATGGAGAGAGAGAAAGGGGGGAGAGAGAGATGGAGAGAGAGAAAGGGGGGAGAGAGAAGAAAAAAAGGAAGACAAAGAGGGAAATAGAGAGAATGAGAGTGAAAGAAGTAAAAGGGAGAGAAGAGGAGAGAGAGGAAGAGAGAGGAAGAGAGTGAGCGCAAGAGAACAAAGTGAGAGAGAGGAAGAGAGAGGAAGAGAGTGAGCGCAAGAGAACAAAGTGAGAGAGAGGAAGAGAGA
>NW_027468718.1:10838984-10841484 GCF_046254945.1 Alosa pseudoharengus | reverse complement strand
TGTCCATACTCAGATGTGGATAATAACACAACACACTTCAGACAGTGTCCATACTCAGGTGTGGATAATAACACAACACTCAGACAGTGTCCATACTCAGGTGTGGATAATAACACAACACTCAGACAGTGTCCATACTCAGGTGTGGATAATAACACAACACACTTCAGACAGTGTCCATACTCAGATGTGGATAATAACACAACACACTTCAGACAGTGTCCATACTCAGATGTGGATAATAACACAACACACTTCAGACAGTGTCCATACTCAGATGTGGATAATAACACAACACACTTCAGACAGTGTCCATACTCAGGTGTGGATAATAACACAACACACTTCAGACAGTGTCCATACTCAGGTGTGGATAATAACACAACACACTTCAGACAGTGTCCATACTCAGATGTGGATAATAACACAACACTCAGACAGTGTCCATACTCAGGTGTGGATAATAACACAACACTCAGACAGTGTCCATACTCAGGTGTGGATAATAACACAACACACTTCAGACAGTGTCCATACTCAGATGTGGATAATAACACAACACTCAGACAGTGTCCATACTCAGGTGTGGATAATAACACAACACACTTCAGACAGTGTCCATACTCAGGTGTGGATAATAACACAACACACTTCAGACAGTGTCCATACTCAGATGTGGATAATAACACAACACTCAGACAGTGTCCATACTCAGGTGTGGATAATAACACAACACTCAGACAGTGTCCATACTCAGGTGTGGATAATAACACAACACACTTCAGACAGTGTCCATACTCAGGTGTGGATAATAACACAACACACTTCAGACAGTGTCCATACTCAGGTGGGGATAATAACACAACACACTTCAGACAGTGTCCATACTCAGGTGTGGATAATAACACAACACACTTCAGACAGTGTCCATACTCAGGTGTGGATAATAACACAACACACTTCAGACAGTGTCCATACTCAGGTGTGGATAATAACACAACACACTTCAGACAGTGTCCATATACTCAGGTGTGGATAATAACACAACACACTTCAGACAGTGTCCATACTCAGGTGTGGATAATAACACAACACTCAGACAGTGTCCATACTCAGGTGTGGATATTCAGTACATTCACACAGTGACCCATTGGAAATCTTAACTTACACATAACTTACACAGAGAGAGAGTCAAACACTTGTTGCTGTTCACTTATGGGTTTTCCTGGCGTGTGGTTACCAGGTTACAGAACCCTCTTTGCCACCCTCCCCTCTATCTCTCTCTTTCTCTCCCTCCTTCCCTCCCCTCTCTTTCTCCCTCTCTCTCTTTCTTCCTCCCTCCCTCCCCTCTCTCCCTCCCTCCCTCTCTATCTCCTCCCTCCTTCCATCTCTATCTCTCTCTCTCTCTTTCCCTCCCTCTCTCTCTCCCTCCGTCTCTCTCTAGCAGATGAGTGAGGACAGGTGCAGAGGATATGAGGGTGTTGGTCAGGCATCTGCGGCGTTCCTCCCCACCCTTCACAGAGTGGAGCTGGGCTGAGCTGAGCAGAGACTCCCACAACTGTCCTGCAACACACACACACACACACACACATGCACACACACACACACACACACATTCACACACAGAGACTCCCACAACTGTCCTGCAACAGTCAGCGTCTGCGGAAAGACATTACACATACCTCCACACCACAGAGCATGCACAATACACACACACACACATGCACACACACACACACACACACACAAGCACACACACACACACAAACACACACACACACACACACAAACACTATAGCCCCCTCTCTTTCATACGCACACAGACACACACAGACAAAGACACATTTACACGGAAACAAACTTACAAACATGCATACAAAAAGCATTAACTAACATATAAGTATCAATACACTGAATCTTCAATCAAAATTGGTGTTTCGGTTTACCTGAAAGTGTGGAATTCTGTCAACAAATGATGACACAATATAGAAGCCGATGATGAATGACTGAATGTGTAAAATCTCTAAGCTCCAGCAGTCCTGTGGTGTGCCAGCAGAGGGCAGTGGTCAGCCAGGCTACAGGCACCAGAGGGCAGCGTAGGGCTCCAGCTGGCAGCTGCTGGTGCTTGTCTGCCATGTTCTACCCTCCCAACACACACACACACACACACACACACACACACACCCACACACTTACACACGCACACATACACACACACACACACACTGAACCGGCTTCCTGGAGCATTACACAGGGTCGCACTACGGCACATTATGCTACGTTATGCCACACTTCACCTACACCATACTACTCCACGCTACGCCATGCTATACTACGCTACACTATGCTATACTACGCTACGCCATGCTATACTACGCTACACTATGATATGTTATGCCACGCTATACTACGCTACACTATGATATGTTATGCCACGCTACGCCATGCTATACTACGCTACACTATGCTATACTACGCTACGCCATGCTATACTACGCTA
>NW_027468718.1:10633984-10813984 GCF_046254945.1 Alosa pseudoharengus | reverse complement strand
ATTAGCAATCAGAGCTTTAGCATAATGCTTGTGATGTGGATGAGGTGCTGTGGCCAGACCGAAACACAAGAGAGGATGCAGGATAGTTTTGTTTTTTTTACTCTAACTGTATACAGTATTTTTTTCTGTTGTTTTGTATGTAGACCACTGTATGTGCAACTTTATGTTGGTTGGGATGCGCACTGTGTACATTGTTTTCTGGGGGAAAATAAAATATATTTGTTACAGTGTATTTGTGTGTTCTGAGTATACAAACCATATTCTCAAATATTTTACAACACACTTATGTACTGTCTGTAGTAAATGCAGAGATCAAATTTCCCTCACAGGATCAAAAGAGTATATACTATACACTGAACAAAGATGAAGACACACACACACAAAGACATTGAGCATGTCAGTGTTCAACTGGTTCTTATAAATGTCTATTCATATGATCTTGAAAACAAAATACCATTTTGAGGATAAATAACATTATTTTGAATGTAAAGTTTCATTTAGCAGGAGAATTGTTTAGGAGAATTTAGTGGAGGAGAATTTAGTGGAGGTGTGAATTTAAAGGGGAACTTGGCAACTATTTCAACGTAATAAACCCGTTTAGAAATCATTTGGATGGTTAAATAACCTGTTCCGGTGAAAATGGTGACTTTCCCCGCTGCGCCTAGCGTCCACAGGCGGAAAACCAACCTTGCAACATTGAGACCACCGTCCCGGAAAGAGAAGTGAGAAACAAGAAACTCATTTTAAATCGTGTTTCTTACCTTGTAACATCCACATAGTTCTGCCAAACTTATGCTAACGGTTCGCTAGCTTGTAAACAAATCCATGTGCTTTATCGTTACCTTTTCCCACAGTTTGAAATAGCATAATGCACAATTTCAACAGCAGAGGGAGAAATCCTGCCAAGTTTCCCTTTAAAGATTAGCAGGGATTGGGTTGGTTGTCTACGGAGCCCGTGAGGTGACATGAAAAAAAAAAACGAAGGTAAAAAAAAAAAAATACTGAGAAAAGGTATGTAGGACTTGGGACAAACATTGACTAGGTTTGCAAGATCTTGAGTTTGTTTTGCGAGATCTCGAGTTTCTTTTGCGAGATCTCGAGTTTCTTTTGCGAGATATTGACTTTGTTTTGCGAGATCTTGAGTTTCTTTTGCGAGATATTGAGTTTGTTTTGCAAGATCTCGAGTTTCTTTTGCGAGATATTGACTTTCTTTTGCGAGATCTCGAGTTTCTTTTGCGAGATATTGACTTTCTTTTGTGAGATCTCGCAAATCCATCAATGCAGAACCACAAACGTTCTGGAGAACTTCAGGGCTGTATTTTGGGTCACCAGTGCATGGCGTAAAGTTCGTTATTCACCAGCGCGAAGTTGAATTCGTTATTTTGCACCTTTATTTTTTAAGCATTGCGCCCAGGGGTGTGGCAATTAACAACCTAGGGAGGGACCTGGCGCGTTGTCTAAAAATCGCTATCATACACCACCTAAACCTGGTCAGAAGTCAATGGCTAGTTATTCATATGCTATTTTAAGAGCGCATGTCAACAGTCATATTGGCAGGTGCACGCACCATCCTTCTATCATTCATGAACGCACACCAGCGCACGTCCATGCAAAGCATTACAAATTGCACGATTACAATGGTAAACATAATTAGAATAAAGATATTACGAAATACTGTACATCTCATGGTGAGTAGTTATTCACCATCATTTGCAAATTGGTAATGACGGTTAAAAGTGATAGGGGAGAGGCGAGAGACACGTATGGAGCACAGCTGAAGACGCACTGTCACGAGATATAAGCAACTCCTCTGCAGGATAAATGTTGTTTTATTCAGTCATTTGAGCAACATTAGGGTAAGTGTTGCTTTTTCCAGCCTATGTTTTCGATGGTAACCCATTGTCAGTCAATAGTGAAAGTAACTGCATATAACTGTCTTGTCGTTGACTGACTCCTTGGTGAAGTTAGTTTCACTTTGCCAATGAGTTCAAATAATAGACGAGTGCAAATGCGTGAAGGCTATGCTAGGTTTTAGTAAAGCATGGTTTAAGAATGACTATTCCATACGGTCTCGCAAGCAGCCTCCTTCAAATGCGCCGTTGAATGCCAAAATACCGATGCATTTATTTGACATATCGCGCGTTGCGCCGTTAAAGGGAATGACAGATGTCATTCTCATTGGTTTAAAATGATGTTACGCCCCAAACACACCCATATGACTGATTAAAAGACCTAGGAACACCTTGTTACGCCATGCGCTCCACTTTTGAGAACGAAACCCCTCCCAATGTGAACTGGACATCCTACTAAATTTGAATAGACTTTTGACGAGTGACGATGCACTTTAGAATGTCATGATAGGGCCCTTAGTCACTGAAATTACGTTGCAGTGCCTTGAACGCATTTCATCACACCTGACAATTACGGAGCTGCCGGCTGTAGCCTACGCGATTTTACTGATTCTTGAACTATCAGCACAGTGTTGACTTGCGCGTCTTTTTTAGATGGTGAACGTAAACGAAGGAAAGCCTAATTGGACGGGCAATAGGGTGCATCAGTTGCCCTCACTTTCATAAAATCTGATGCATTTTTGTTTGGGTGTTCCTTTTTACCAATAAAGACATCCTGTAAATTTTTTTGACCATATTCAAAAGTCTAATGGTGGCACCATGAGGTTCATTTTCTGCATTTTATGTATTCGCGTTAGGTTTGAATCACAATGTTGGACTCCATTTATTGATTTCTTGTGACCCAGAGATCATGTTATGAACCTTTGCAAGGGATTGAGAAGCATTAATGTGATTCATAATACATTTGTATTGTTTAAAAGTAGTTGAACAATGATTCAATAAACAGCTAAAACTCAAACTGTGCTTGATAATATATTTAGAATATGTACTAAAAATGTGGCTCTCATAATCCATCAGTATCATATACTTTCCAGTCTAGTTCATTTGAACAAACTTTTTGCATGATCCATTAGAAGAAAAGTTCTTCAACTTAGAAGCTTCATACATGTTCTATGGTAGAAGTCTTGTATTAGGTTGACACCACTGTACGTAAGTATGGCTGCTTGTAAAACTCGGGCATCATCTTTGCTGTATGGGCTTGGACCAGCTGCTACTAAAGATGACTTGGTTCTTCCTACATCAAAGCTTCCAACCCTGAGGATGATCATAAGAGCATTAAAATCACAACAGAGACATGTGGGAAAAGGAATAGGTCTGTTTATGAGAGTGCAACAGTTATCTTCCCCCAAATTGAAAATATATATAAAAGGGCAGGAGTTCCACTACAGTCTGGAAAGTCAAATCCGAAAGATCTGGAGAAAAGCACATGCAACAAGCTTGTGAAATTCTTAGCAAAGAAAGAAGAAAGGAAAAGGCAAAGATTGGAGAAAAGTGTGACAAGAGCAGAGGAAAATAAGAAAGTTCAAGAAGAACAATTCAAAGAAATAGACCCAGGACAATGTTCTAATGTCAGTGAGAGCAGTGAAGATGAGGAGTTAACTGAAATAACCCCAAAGAGGAAACACAGAAGACTTGTAAAAACAGGGACTGCAACATATGTGCCTCATGACATTCTTCAAGACACTGAGATCCAACAACACTGTGAACGGTTGGGTATGACACCCACAGACACTGCTTCTTTGACCAGAAAATTCATTGAGAAAACTGGAGGAGATCCTTCAAAGATATCTTCTTCTTACAGCACTGCAGATAGATCACGCACAACAGCTCATAGACAGAATTCACAGGCGATAAAGGAGCAATGGGTTGTACCTGACATTACTGCAGTACATTGGGATGGAAAAATGATGGAAGCCTTGAAGTCCAAGTATAAAATGGATGATCGTCTGCCTGTCATTGTTTCTGGAGGAGGTGATTTCAAATTGTTGGGAATACCAGTTGTACCCAAAACTGTTGGTGGAGAGAAGACGGGTACCTTGACTGGAGAAGCAGTATTTGACAGCAGAGCTTGTACCACTTGCTCTGTTAAGTGAGAGAGCGCAGACATCCACTAAGCAGGCTATGGTGGATAGATTGCTGAGCTTCCCAAAGGCTGCTACCCCCAGGAACAGGACAGGAACAGACTACGGCAAACCATGCTTTCCAAGTCTACCAGAGGAAGCTGTGGCTGGAAAACTGGAAAACTTCATAGGTGAAGACTCGTGGCTGTTCTTTGCAGCTTTTGATATATTTGATGAACATCTGCTCTGAACACCAGTGTCACAATGGGATGGCTTGACACCTTACAAGAGGATAAAGGCAACACTTACAAACTTCATTGTGACAAATGATGTGGCAGAGCGTGGGGTTAAACTAGCCCATGAGAAAATTGTTTCTGCCACAATAGAAGAGAGATTCCAGAACATTGTGCAAGTTGTAGCAAAAGACAGAGTAATGGTTCCAAATTTGAGACGGCCACATAGAAAATAGACATTGAGAATTTGCTTCTTAACATTTCACTAGTATCTTCAGTTGTCTTGAAAACAGGTAATCCAGCATCATTATAATAGGGGCTAGCATATGTATAGGCAGCACTGATAGAATGCTAGTGACACCCTAAAATAAACCTCCAAATATTTTTAGACATTCTAGACATACTGTCTACAGTATCTAAGATATTTGGTATACTCTATAAGGTGCCATAATGTTTCATGAAAAGTGATCGAAATTTTGTCATAGAAGTTGTAAAATAGCGGCTTTTTCCATAACTTTGAGCTCCTGGTGCCACCATTAAACTTTTGAATTTTGTCAAAATATTTCACCCAGTGTGTTTTCTTACCAAAAGGAACATAAAAACAAAAATGCATCATGATCGGAGAAACTTTTCATTTTTAGGGGGCAACTGATGCACCCTAACGGGCAAGACTGACAAGTAGACAGGCCTGGCCGTGGCTACGCGTATGCTTGGTAGGCAAAACTAGCGGGAAAATGGCTGTAAACTAATTTGGTAGCCAGAAAAAAGAACATATACAGAGGATAGAAAATACAAAAAAGGAGGGAGAGAACGCAAAGAAGGTAGGCCTATGGTTCTTGGCTTCACATTCGGGCAATAATAGCCCGCTGTGGCATGGTCGCTTGCAATTGTATGGTTCATCAATATTATTTTAACTAATTGATCTGAATTGGTTGATGTTTCTCCTGGTAGCCTGCGCCTGTGCTGCGTGCGTATACCTAGACCATAATGGCTGTTGCGGTCGTGGGCGTGTTGCTCCCCGGCACAGAATAACGTAGAACCGGCCCTGTCTAAAATCAAAAGACTATCACTGTGCGTGTGTGCCGGTAACGTTAACTTCTGGTCTTGACTCACTGCAGAATGCAGCGGCTTGTTCACTGCACTGGAGAATACAGCTAAACAAGTTAAAGAAAGGGAAACGAAACTTCATATTTTTAAAGCCTCTAAAATCAAATTGACTATTGAAATCGAGGTTTAGGATGGAGTGATGTGTAGGAACGATGACGCCCCGCCCCCCCTCGGCTTTTTTCACAAATCGCACCCTGACTAGGTTGGCTTGTCAGTCAGTGTGGAACGCAACCTCAGACCAACGCAGATGCCAAAATAAGGAACTGCAACCTAATTTCAGTGGCTAAAGCTCTCCGGAACATTTCTAGTGGTTCTCATAATGCATTGATGGATTTGCTTGACTCGCAAAAGAAAGTCAAGATCTCGCAAAAGAAACTCGAGATCTCGCAAAAGAAAGTTAATATCTCGCAAAAGAAACTCAAGATCTCACAAAAAGAAAGTCAGTATCTCGCAAAAGAAACTCGAGATCTCGCAAAAGAAACTCGAGATCTCGCAAAACAAACTCAAGATCTCGCAAACCTAGTCAGTGTACATACCTTTTCTCAGTTATTTTTTTTTTTTACCTTCGTTTTTTTTTTTTCATGTCACCTCACGGGCTCCGTAGTTGTCCAACCAAATCCTCCATTGTAATTGAAAACATTTCATACTGTATATTTTTGTCTGTACAGTTTAGCCGATTTATTTGCAATTAAATATGATTTAACCCCTAGGGTATTTTTAGTGTAATTTTAAACTCTTATGTTGGTCATTGTAAAGTCCATTTAAACATGCTAAATCTTGTTAATTGTTTGGACAGTCTAGGCCAGAGGTTCTCAACTTTTTGTGGGGCTAAGGCACACTAATGGTCAAATCAAATCTCCACAGCTCACGACCACTACTGATTATGAAGTAGCCTATCACACACTTTATTGCAGGCTATAACATGGATGTTAATTTTATGAGCCTGTATCTACTGTACATCAGGTTCCTCAAATGCAGTTGGTTATCTGCCAAGACTAATTGTTTTAATGGCTTCAGCATCATCTACAAAGACAAAAGCTGAGTTGAACTTTTCAAAAGAAAAAATATAAATTCACGTTCAACGAGTAGCATCACACAACCAGCTAACATTATATACCTTTGTTTAGAAAGCAATTTGTTATACTGTAGTTGTCTAAAGAACCCTGCAAATGTCTTTTAATTTTAGAACTTGGAATCAAGACTATCACACACAAACACCTTTATATTTGATCTGCTTGAGACTACGGCTTCTGTCCAGTATGGAATTTCTGGTGTTTCTACATGAGCAAGTTGAGTGAAAGCCTTTCCACACTGGATAAAAATGTCAAAGACTTTCCCACACAATGGATCCTCTGCTGTGCCTTGAGATGAGACCTTCATCATACAGTGTAATATGTGTGGTCAAAATTAATCCAAGACAACTGGTGTGAGACTGCAGCTTTATTCACGACGCCGGGAGCATGTTACCCACATGAAATGTCAAAGTAACAAGCCCACACATCTGTGGGTTAAGCCAACTCTTATACCCTTACCCCACACCCATGGAAAATCACAAGTTGTCACCCTCCAGTGATCACTTAACCATCTGGTATTTTAACAGAGAAAAGTAATGTTTACGACCCCCCATCCTGAGGGTTACCCACAGTTCGGTGACACAGGGGTTAATTTAACTAAACATTCCAAAATAGGAGTTTCAGAAAACACAAGGGTCAGAGTAAGGAGATTTCAGAGCATGTATATATATGGTATACTAAACATTCAATGAGAAACATAAAAATTATCCCACATATGTTTATTTTTTATTTTCAGAATGGACTATCTAGTGTGTATCTTAGCACAGTACACACACACACACACACACGTGCACACATGCCATTAAACACCTCACAAAGAAATAAATAAACAGAAGATGCTGATGTCTATGCAATTGAGCCAGTTGTGTGAAAGTATTTTCACATTAAGAAAACTGGTATGTTTTTTATGGATGGAAGTATGGATCCTCTGGTGCCTCTGGTGTAGAACACTGATGTGTTTTTTCTCCAGAATGGAATTTCTGATGTTCCTTCAGGCTAGACTTATGTTTAAAGGCCTTTACACACTGAGTACACTTATGTGGCCTTTCTCCAGTATGTGTGACCTGATGTACACTGAGTTCTGAACCCTTCCTGAAACTCTTTCCACATGTAGTACACTGATGTGGTTTCTCTCCAGTATGGATCATCTGATGTGACTTGAGATCAAACATTCTAGCAAAGTATTTTTTACACTGAGAACACTGATGTGGCTTTTCACCAGTATGGATCCTCTGATGTTCCTTCAGGCTAAACTTATGTTTAAAGGCCTTTCCACACTGTGAACATGGATATAGCCTTTCTCCAGTATGTGTGACCTGATGTACAGTGAGTTCTGAACCCGTCCTGAAACTCTTTCCACATGTAGTACACTGATATGGCTTTTCTCCAGTATGGATCCTCTGATGTGCGTTGAGATTAAACTTACGTGTAAAGGCTTTTCCACACTGAGAACATTGATGTAGTTTGTCTCCAGAATGTGTCTTCTGATGGGCAGTGAGCTCTGAGCGTGTTCTGAAACTTTTCTGGCATATAGTACACTGATTTGCAAGAGTAGGAAGACCAGCGGATATTTCCAAACACTGGGGTGCATGTTGTTCCTCCCTGGTGTCCAACTCCTGGTGTAATTTCTGATTGGAAGTCTCCTGGCAACACACTTGGTTTCCTTTTTCCTCCCTGTGCACTATTTTATTAGCGTAGATCATTTGAATGTCTCCTGCAATATTATTTCCTCTTGGAAAAGAACATATGTGGTCATATTCTATTAAATCAGATATTTCTTCCTTTTTAATATCCGCAGGTGGTGACATGATCTTTTCAGCCTTATAGTCATGATCCAGTCCAGACTCTTCTTTCTGCGTTGTAAACAAAAACTGCTGTAAAAAATCATCAAATTCCTCTTGTTCATTCTCCTTCTTCACTGCCTTGATCTGGGCAGATGATCCATTAGGTCCTGACATTTCAGCCTTCAGTTTCTTTAGAGTTAAATCACATCAAATAGCCCTTCAATAAAAGGATAAAAGTGTACCTGTGAAAAAGTATTACAGTATATGTGAACTGATGTACAGAAATAAAGTATATTTCCTGGATCCCAGAGTCTCTCTTAAAATGTGACTTCAGTATTGAGACCCCAGTCTGTTGTGTTCTCAATATATCCCCTTTGCCTGCCCCATTAGCTTCCTGGATTCACACCTGACCAATCAGCTGCAAGGGCTATTGGAATGCAAATCAGATGAGCACTCTTCACACATCTGATGATTCTTGGATGGACATAGCCATACCTCAAACTATTCAAACACAAGGAGGGAAAGTGGGGGTTGGGTGGATGTGTGAATTTCAAAGCTTATGGGTCGGTCTGTACACAGGGGACAATTTCCTTCGGGTCGGAGCCGCATGAAAGCCTTTAAATCCGTATGTATCTATGTTTACACGTGGCCGGCTATTTTCATAAATGGACATTTCCCCATCCGTCAAGAGCATGCCAAACCTGTAGGTGGCAGTGTAACGAGAGGCTCAAACACACGCTAGCCAATCACAATCCCAAAAATAGCAACAACAGCAACAAATCACTTGCTCTTTTCTGGCACATGCTATGACATCAGATGCCTAAAACTCTATTTTTCTCAGTTTGCATTTGCAATGTGCAAACAAAGTTTTCCAATATCTCCACTCAGTCCGGAGTTTTTAGAAAGAATCGTTGTCAGAGGCGAATTCTGTGTTTGAGTGTAAATGAAGGGAACAAATGAAGAGAAATATCTTAGTTTTTCAAAAAATGTACGTGTAAAAGTGGTCTGAAGTGAACATACGGTATCTGACTGTGGGCAGGGACGGATTAAACAGATTTTGCCCCCCGTGCACAATATCAAAAAAGATCCCCCTCCCCCTGACCACGACACGCGTTTGCGCATGCAGCCAGTGCGTCTCTCTTTGCTGTTCACACAATGAAAATGTAGTACATTATGTCATATATTAGAACTCAGGCCCACACAGAAATGAATTCCAGCAGCTGTTTTTATTATTAGGCTGTAATCTCCCTTTGCTGTGAAAACAGTCTACAGCAGGGGTTCCCAACCTTTTTCGTTAAACGGACCGGACAACAGTTGTCATATTTCTGACGGACCGGTAGCAGGGACATTGACAGTATTTGTGAGAGGTGGTTCTGATGGTATTACGGGGGTTCGGCAGGTGTCTCCACTGGGAAAATTTCCAAATTTTGGCTGTTAAATACACCCTTTTAACACAGTTTGGAAGGGCCATACAAACTATTACAGAGCAAGCAGGGCCCGTTTTCTGTCTGACTCAGGTGACGTGAACATTGGCTACATGCATTATAAGGTTTTCACTTCACTGCTGCTTGACATGGAGACATATTTCACGTTAACATTGGAGATGTTAGCAAAACTATCGCGTTTGGTAAATGGAGATGCAGATCATTTCCCTCATTAATTTCTTGCACAACAGCCCAAATTATGCGCTCACTCCAGCGAGACGAGTGAGGTAATTGTAGGCCTATTTGTCATTGCTATTTGCTACGATATAAGCTACTGTTAGGCTTACAACATGTCGCAATTTATTAGGCTATCCAATCTCTATGATGTTTTCATGAACAGGAATCCACTTCATTCACATGCCCATGAGTGGTTCAGTTTGTCAGTTTCACTTTCGCAAACACGCATACCGGTACACATTGAATGAGCACTCACCACTTCCACCTAATGTTATGCCTCTATATTTTATAAATGAAGAAGTATTTCTTGATCAGGAAAACTTTTAGTTTATTTTTCTTTCGGTCCACGGTTCCATAACACCATTCAGTTGTGTCGCAAATTAACAGACAGAAGCACCGGGCATAATCTAGTCTAAATTCATGGCATTTTTTTTTTTAAATCCAAGGGCCCCCATTTGCTCAGGGCCCCTGTGCAGGTGCACACTTGGCACAAGCCATGATCCGTCCCTGATTCTCCCACTCCACATGCACACACGCGCGAGCGCACACATACATACACACTCACTTTCTCAAAATGTAAATATTGGGACAATTTAGGGGTATGTCATGTTCCTCTGCACCAAAAGCTCTGTGTGTGTATGTGTACGCGCGCGCGAGAGAGTGTATAGAGATGGACACAAAATATAAAGACAGCATAGAAAACACATCTGAACAGAAAACAGAGTTACCCCAATGGTGAGTTTATGTTGTCTCTGTGCGATCATTTTCAAGCAATTCAAACAACGACAGAGAGAGAGAGGGAAAGAGGGAGAGACAGAGATGAAAATTGAGAAGATGGAAGGGAAGTTTTGTGGGACAGAAACCTTTCGAGAGCAAAAATAACAGAGAGAAACAAGAGTCAACCGTGTCAGAGAGAACAGACTGTTCCTCTGAAGCTATAACTTTGTGCTTCTCCTTCTGTAACGTGAGTACAGTGTTTATGATATGTGTTGTGGATGGAGGGGAGCTGGGAGCCAATAGTGTTTTGGGCAGATTTCACTACTCTTTGTAGTGCTTTGCGATCGGCAGCATTGTGATTACCGAACCATACAGAGATGCGGTTCGTGAATATGCTCTCAATGGTAATGGTAAGTATGTAATGGTAGTTTTAGGCTGATGTAAAAAAACATACATTTACGTTTAATTAGTTTAGTCCAAATATGTACAACCACAAATCTTGAACTCTATAACAAGATATCTCATAGAGGTTTTCCGACTCTACACAGTAAATAATAATTTGAGAAATACGGCCTCTTCGCTAAATAGCACACAAAATACTGTATACTTCAGTCGCCTCACTGGAAGATTGCGTTCGCAATCTGCGGTTTGTCCATGACGCTGATAACGCTACGTTCGCAAATGTACGTACATCTGGCCCCCAGTGAACTGCAGCACTCTCGGTGGAGATTTTTTAGTCTTTAGCATTCTGGATTCAAACCTAACAGATCATCTGAAGACACTACACTCTAAAAAACATTGGGTTAAAAACAACCCAATTTCAACCCATCCACTGGGTAAATAGTGGTCGAGCCCAGCACTGAGTTATATTAGCCCCGAAAATTGGGTTGTTCGGTCAACCCAATGAGTTGGGTTGATAGTCTAACCCAAACATTGGGTTATCGTAACAAAACTGTTAGGTTAAACCTACATAATTGTTGGGTAGGCTATCTTATACAACCCAGGATTTATATTATTTTCACTGTCATTTCTGGGTTATGCTGACCTAATTTATGGGTTATTCTAAGTATCTTATTTTTCTCCTTAATCCAATCACTATTAATTGATAACAATTCAAATACATCGTTTGCAAATCATTAATGTTACAATATAATGTTTTAAAATCCATCCAATGGGCAACAATAGCCATGCAATGAAATAAAACAGTTCGACATTTATTTATTTGGCAGTTTATTTTTTGAACAGATAGCTAGAAAAAGCTTGTGATACTTCCATGAAGGCAGGCAGATTCCACCGTCCGTTTTGGGGATCACCCCTGTGAATCAAAGAAAAAAAAAGAATGCATTAATCACTGTTATTTACAGAACTTTATCTCAAGATTTTCATGAACCATTATCATTGAATGATGTTGACAAACATTAAAAATCCACCAGGAGACAAAATATTAGCGCAACACACTCGGAAACCATAACCACCTATGCAGTTATAATAACTTGTAGCTTCTAGTTCTAGATGCTGTTACCGGGTAACGTTATCTAAATGACTGTCTGATAGTGCTACTACAACCAGAGCCCGTCTTCTCTGCTACAACCAAAAACACCCAGTAACGTTAAGCTACCCTGAATGGATTAATAAGATGTTGTTTGCCATTATTATTACCGTATGTGTGGCTTGTGAAGAGACTAACATTACTTCAACTGTGTTGGCTAATATTAGCTGACAAACGTTAGCTGCAACCATAGTCTAGGCTACAACCACCACGAAGCATATTTAATTAGCATTGATGCTAGCTATATGGTCTGCTAATGTCAACCAGCTTGGTATGCTCATTTTAGTTCGTTGTAAAAGTTCGTTTTGTTTCTGTCAGCAGTTCATACCCAGTGAACAAAGAACTATGTTTTTATGAGTCTGTCTTTGTGTATATTTAACATGAACAGTAATTGTAAGTTAATTTTAGCTAACGTTAGTTAGCATGAATGACACAATTGTTAACCTGTTTGAGGCTGAACGAAATTGGCAGGCAGAATATCCATTCATATCATGAAGGGTAGCTTCTACATCTCTGGGTGGACTTTTAAAATCAGTCTGGATAAAACATTTTAAAAAAAGTTAAAGATACATACCTTACGAAATCACCTGATTTCCATTGCATGCTGACAGCTGGTGGACTGGACGGTTGGGAGAATAACGATGTTTTTTCGAACTCTCAAATAACTATGCAGCTGTGTTAAAGTCACCCAGGTGCTGGGTAGTGTACTCCACGTCAGGTGGGAGAGAGGAGGGGCGCTGTCCTAAACTATCAACCCAACAAGCTGGGTTACAGAAAATAACCCAACATGAGTAAAAACAACCCCACAAAATGCCCTGACAGCCTCAACCCAACGTTTGGGTTGAGAAAATAACCCAGTATTTTTTAGAGTGTATAATGCAAATCTTAATGACAAAGGATTATGGGTGGGAACTCCATATGTATGAGCACTCTTCACACGTCTGATGGTTCTCAGGTGGCCATGGCCATACATGGCTAAACTGGGAAACAAAGGAGAGTAAGAGGGGTGGGGGTGGATGGAGGTGTGAATTTTAAAGATTAGCAGGGGTTGATTATCTGCCAAGCAGTGTTGGGGAAATTACTTTTAAAAAGTAGTGTTTGCTCGTTACTCGTTACTTCTCAAAAAAGTAACCTGTTACTTTACTTAGTTACCCCCTATGGAAAGTAACTTATTACATTACTCGTTTCTTTTATGTTACTTTTGTTGCTCGACTTTGGGCAGAACCCAATATCTGTTCCTAAATGTGTAGGCCTACATAAAGTTGTACTATGGAGGACATAACAGGTATTTATTTTGTGCTCTGTATTATAAAAAATGCCACAAACAGAGCACTTGACAAGAAAACATTTGGCTTATAGGCTTCAACACCACCACTAAAGCCCTATGAAACAATATCAAATAACACAGCCTCGCTACATCTTGGGCATATAGGTGAACACAAAATATATGAGGGCTTATTTTATAGCCTTATACTCTTTTATTAAACAGGCACTCCTCCGAAATTTGGTGCAAAGCTTGTGCAAATTGAATCAATAGGCTGGCAGTTGAGTTAACGGCAGTAGACAAAATCAGGGGACAGTGTACAGAAGGCTAGGCTTAGCCTGACGAGCCAGACCCACATTTGCTGCCCCTAGGGTGCGTCTAGATTTCTAGGCTCGGCTATGCTACAACTAACTCTCACATTCCTCCCCTAGGTTTCAATGAGTTCGAAGTACTAGGCTACCTTCATCCCTCAGAAGTTAGCGTTGGCAGCGTCTCGCTTGCTATGATTGCTCTTCATTGCCACCA
Source organism: Alosa pseudoharengus (assembly GCF_046254945.1). NCBI lineage: Eukaryota > Metazoa > Chordata > Actinopteri > Clupeiformes > Clupeidae > Alosa > Alosa pseudoharengus. The sequence continues at coordinate 10,800,101 of NW_027468718.1, read as the reverse complement.
GCCTCTGTCACGTACCGTGTGGAGCTATAATTGCACTTCATGCTACCAGCCTCTGTCACGTAGGCTGCCGTGTGGAGCTCGTGCCTATTGCGCAAGCGCGCAACTGAGAAAGCAGCGTCGCTGTCAAATCTGTCCCTGGGAAAAGTAACGTTGCGCCAATATGAAAAAGGAACTATGTTACGTTACCAAATTTTCAGTAGTAACGCGTTACACTACTTTTTACTCAAAAAAGTAGTTACGTTACTGTAACTCGTTACTTTGTAACTCGTTACACACAACACTGCTGCCAAGACTGTTTTAATGGCTTTAGAATCATCTACAAGGACAAAAGATGAGTTGAATTTTTCAAAAGAAAAGCATACTCAACTATAAATTTATGTTCAACCAGTAACATCACACAATCAGCTAACATTATATAACTTTGTTTAGAAAGCAACTTGTTATAGTTGTCTAAACCACCCTGCAAATGTCTTTTCATTTTAGATCTTGGAATGAAGACTTTATCACACACCAACACGTTTATATTTCATCTGCTGGATTCTGAGTTCTGAGACTACAGCTTATTCTGCCCAGTATGGATTTTCTGGTGATTATACATGAGCAAATTTCCAAGACTTTCCCACAAAATGGATCCACTGCTGTGCCTTGATATGAGACTTGTGCATGACGGCTTTGTTATACAGTGAGAACTGTGAGATCTGTTTTTTTTTCAGAACGGACTATCTAGTGTATCTTAGCACAGGAGCCTACACACACACACACACATATGACATTAAACACCGCAAAGAAATAAGTAAAAAGAATAATTGCTATTCCAGACTGACATTGATGTGGAGAAAAATCACATCAAATTATCATTCAGTTCTCCAGAAGATGCTGATGTCAATGCAATTGAGCCAGTTGTGTGAAAGTCTTTTCACGTCTTTTCAAGTATGGGTCCTCTGGTGTCTCTTGAGCGTATGCAGATGGGTAAAGGCCTTTCCACACTGTGAACATGGATACAGCCTTTCTCCAGTATGTGTGACCTGATGTTTCGTGAGATCTGAGCTCGTCCTGAAATGCTTTCCACATGTAGTACATAGATATGGTTTTTCTCCAGTATGGATCCTCTGATGTACCTTGAGACTATACATTTTAATGAAGGTATTTCCACACTGAGGACACTGATGTGGTTTTTCTCCAGTATGGATCCTCTGATGTTCTTTAAGGCTACACTTCTGAATAAAAGCTTTTCCACACTGAGGACACTGATATGGCTTCTCTCCAGAATGGATCCTCTGATGTTCCTTCAGGTAAGTCTTATGTTTAAAGGCCTTTCCACACTGAATACACTTATGTGGCCTTTCTGCAGTATGTGTGACCTGATGTACAGTGAGTTCTGAACCCTTCCTGAAACTCTTTCCACATGTAGTACACTGATATGGCTTTTCTCCAGTATGGATCATCTGATGTGACTTGAGATCAAACATTCTAGCAAAGTATTTTTTACACTGAGAACACTGATATGGCTTTTCACCAGTATGGATCCTCTGATGTGCTTTGAGAGCAAACATTCTAGCAAAGTATTTTTTACACTGAGAACACTGGTGTGGCTTTTCACCAGTATGGATCCTCTGATGATCCTTGAGATTAAACTTTCGTTTAAAGGCCTTTCCACACTGAGAACATTGATGTAGTTTGTCTCCAGAATGTATGATCTGATGGGCAGTGAGATCTGAGCCAGCGGATATTTCCAAACACTGGGGTGCATGTTGTTCCTCCCTGGTGTCCAACTCCTGGTGTACTTGCTGGTATGAAGTCTCCTGGCAACAGACTTGGTTTCCTTTTTCCTCCCTGTGCACTATTTTATTAGCGTAGATCATTTGAATGTCTCCTGCAATATTAGAAAAAAATAGGTGTTTTTAATAATATATTCACATATAGTTTTATCAGAATACAAACGGCGAAACATGTGAAACATACCTCTTGGAAAAGAACATATGTGATTGTATTCTGTTAAATCAGATTTGTCTTCCTTTTTAATATCCGCAGGTGGTGACATGATCGTTTCAGCCTTATAGTCATGATCCAGTCCAGACTCTTCTTTCTGCGTTGTAAACAAAAACTGCTGTAAAAAATCATCAAATTCCTCTTGTTCATTCTCATTCTTCACTGCCTTGATCTGCTCAGATGATCCATTAAGTCCTGACATTTCAGCCTTCAGTTTCTTTAGAGTTAAATCACATCAAATAGCCCTTCAATAAAATGATAAAAGTGCACCTATGCCAAAGTATTACAGTATATGTGAACTGTTGTTGATTTACAGAAATAAAGTATATTTCCTGGATCCCAGAGTCTCTTTTAAAATGTGACTTCAGTATTGAGACCCCAGTCTGTTGTGTTCTCAATATATCCCCTTTGCCTGCCCCATTAGCTTCCTGGATTCACACCTGACCAATCAGCTGCAAGGGCTATTGGAATGCAAATCAGATGTGGGAGGGAGTTCCATATGTATGAGCACTCTTCACACATCTGATGATTCTTGGATGGACATGGCCATACCTCAAACTATTCAAACACTACAAAGGAGGGAAAGTGGGGGTTGGGTGGATGTGTGAACTTTAAAGTTTATGGGTCGGTCTGTACACAGGTGACAATTTCCTTTGGGTCGGATCCACATGAATCCGTCTGTGGCTATGTTTACACGTGGCCGGCTATTTTCATAAATGGATATTTCCCCCTCCGTCAAGAGCATGCCAAACCTGTAGGTGGCAGTGTAACGAGAGGCTCAAACCCACCTTAGCCAATCACAATCCCAAAAATAGCAACAACAGCAACAAATCACTTGCTCTTTCTCTTTTAAATATAGGTGGCACTTTTGACACAGGTGCAAATTCTGGCACATGCTATGACGTCGGATGCCTCGTTGTCAGAGGCGAATTCTGTGTTTGAGTGTAAATGAAGGGAACAAACGAAGAGAAATATCTTAGTTTTTCAACAAATGTACCTGTAAACATGGTCTGAAGTGAACATACGGTATCTGACTGTGGGCAGGGACGGATTAAACAGATATTGCCCCCTGTGCACAATATCAAAAAAGCCCCCACCTTTTTCATTAAACGGACCGGACAACAGTTGTCATATTTCTGACGGACCGGTAGCAGGGACATTGATAGTACTTGTGAGAGGTGGTTCTGATGTTATTATGGGAGTTCTCATTAATTTCTTGCGCATCAGCCCACATTATGCGCTCACTCCAGTGAGACGAGTGAGGTAATTGTAGGCCTATCTGTCATCGATATTTGCTACGATATAAGCTACTGTTAGGCCTACAACATGTCGCAATTTATTAGGCTAACCAATCGCTATGCTGTTTTCATGAACAGGAATCCACTTCATTCACATGCCCATGAGTGGTTCAGTTTGTCAGTTTCACTTTCGCAAACACGCATACACATTGAATGAGCACTCACCACTTCCACCTAATGTTATGCCTCTATATTTTATAAATTAAGTATTTCTTGATCAGGAAAAAATTTAGTTTATTTTTATTTCAGTCCACGGTTCCATAACACCATTCAGTTGTGTCGCAAAATTAACAGACAGAAGCACCGGGCATAATCTAGTCTAAATTCATGGCATTTTTTTTTTTTAAATCCGAGGGCCCCCATTGGCTCAGGGCCCCTGTGCACGTGCACACTTGGCACAAGCCATGATCCGTCCCTGATTCTCCCACTCCACATGCACACACGCGCGCGCGCGCACACACACACACACACACACACACACTTTCTCAAAATGTAAATATTGGGACAATTTAGGGGTATGCCATGTTCCTCTCTATGCACCAAAAGCTCAGTGTGTGTATCAGTGGCGGAGCTAGGGGGTGGCTTAGCGGGCTTAAGCCCCGAATCTTTTTTCAAAAGCCCCGAATCTTTTTTTAGTGTTTTAAATTCCCGGCAACTCTTATTTCCAATATAACTTCCCCTCGGTTTCTCTATAAATGTCACCAAATGCTCTATTACAGAGGAAATATATCCCTTATTTTCAAAGCCCAATATTGAAAAATAATTTGACTTGCTACACGATCTATGCCAGGTCTCTGGGCTATCCGCTATGGTGATTTCAATGGTTAGATTGATTTTAGATCCAGTGAAAATGCTGCCTTGACAACGCTACGTCATGGCTTCGGTGTTCCAAAAAGCCTCTGTCAGAAGTCTGTCACTTTTACAGTCTGTGATAAAACACCTTGTGTACATGTTGTTGAAACGTTATGGATATTAGAAAGTTTTTCAAAAGACCACCCAGCTCCGTTCAAGCAACAGCATCGCCCAGTGAACTGACGGATGGTGTTGTTTCAGGTTGGTGATTTCACGTTAAGAGCTTTCAGTCAGTTAGGCAGGCTAACGTTAGGCTACTTGGCTAGCTCCCTAAATGCTTAATGTTAACGTTAAATGTCCTCGTTCGTCGGCGTAATTTAAGGCAAATTCAGTACTCTCATAGGCTAGCTGCTAGCTAAGCCTACTGCAGAATAAGAAATTCTAGCTCCCAAAACAAAGTGATCCTCGTCTTGTAATAAATTAGGCTACACTGTTTTGAAATGTCAGAAAAACCCATTAACAGTTATCTGCCCATGTCAACTTTTCAGTGTCATATGTTGCACAAAAGAATGTTAACTGTTAGCCTAACTTAAAACCTTGTTGATATCCTATCCACCACCACAGATCTTATAATCCAAGAGTCCACATAAATATAAAAGGCATGTTATGTTGTTTTGGCTGCCTAACTAATTATTAACTAAAAAATGATATATTGAGAGGAAAGGGCCCTTTCCATAAGTGTGTTAATAAAGCACTATGCAGTCTGCATTCATAATCTTGCTTGATTTTATGCACCTGTGTAAAGGGACCTGAAATTACAAAATTAATATAATTTAGAAACGCCTATGTCAAGATGATAATGCATTCATTCTAAAATACCCTTGTATCATGATGACTGGCCATACTGTAATTATATCATAATATTATGTATATTATAGTATAAGATATTATATATATTTGTCACACAGATGAGATCAGGCAAGAGGAAGAAGGAGAATAGCAATAATAAACAATAATGTCATATATAACAATAGCCTAATGAAAATAAACAAATACTATAATATACAAACCATAAGAAACGCTTAATTAACTAAGTACATGCTAAACAGATATGAACAGATATTGCCTCTTGAAAGACCCAAAACTATAATTTTACACAGGGTAGTGCCAGTCAGATACCTTGAATCTGTTGAATGTTAGTTTTGTAGTGAATGTGACCGGCATAATTCACCTTGGTTATAACTGTTCAGGGATCGCGGTCCCTTTAAATGTTATGAATGTGTGATGACGTGTAGCCCCATGCCTGTTTTGTTGCTGGACAGCGCCTTTTTGTTTTTTCAGTGTTTTTTCCTATGGAAATAAACGACACACGCATTCGTGTGCTCAACGTGAGAAATTGTCTCTTGCGATTTACTGCAATTTCCACACTGGTGACCCCGACGTTAGTCTGCTGGACGTATCCAGAGACACTACACGACCATGACCGCGAACGCTGTTACCCTCAAACTCCCCGAATTCTGGGAATCGTCGGCGTCGGCATGGTTTGCCCAGACTGAAGCGCAGTTCGCGTTGCGTGAGATCACCGCGGATACAACAAAGTACTACTACGTTGTGTCGGCTCTCGGAAATTCAACAGCATCCAGAGTGGTGAGCCTTCTTAAAAACCCTCCGGCAACTGAGAAGTATATAGCACTCAAAGCCCACCTGTTGAAAACTTTTGAACTGTCAGACGCTGAGAGAGCCAGCAGGCTTTTCTCCCTTCAAGGACTGGGTGACAGCAAACCATCTGAGCTCATGGACCGTATGCTGGATCTCTTGGGTGAGCACAGACCCGATTTTCTTTTTATCCAACTTTTTCTGCGTCAGCTGCCTTCCCAAGTCAGGGCTGCACTAGCCAACACCACAATCACTGACTGTCGGAGGCTGGCTGAAGAGGCTGACAAATTCTTCCTGGCAAGTCAGGGACATTGTGTGGCCGCGTTTTTTCCCGCACACATCGCCCCTGTGACGCTGGACGACTCCACACTCATCGCGGCAACCACTTCTCGTCGGCAGCAGTCTTCTGGCCCCCAACAGTCTTCAGGCTTGTGTTTTTATCACGCCAAGTTTGGACCCAAGGCTAACAAATGTCGTTCGCCATGCAGTTTCGGCGGGTCGGGAAATGCCAGGGCCGGCGCTCAGTAGTGGCCATGAGCGTCGGCCGCGTAGGCAGGCTGCTTTTCATCCGTGACAGCATCTCCGGACGACGTTTCCTGTGCGACACGGGAGCACAGAGGAGCGTCCTGCCTGCATCCCGTTTGGACATGGTGACTGACAGCCACGGCCCCCCTATGGAAGCTGCCAATGGTAGCCCCATCCGCACGTATGGAACGAGGTACGTTGAATTGTGTTTCGGAGGACAGCGGTTTGGCTGGGACTTTGTTACAGCAAAGGTTGCCGTTCCCCTCCTCGGAGCCGATTTTCTGTGTGCACAGGGACTGTTGGTAGATGTAAAGAACCGCCGTTTGATTGACGCCGTCACATTTTGTTCTTATACGTGCACGCTCAGCGGGACTGACTCCATACGACTGTCTAGCATGCTCTCAGCCTCAGATGACTTCCACCGTCTACTTGCCAAGTTCCCAGCGCTCACTCAGCCCACCTTCTCTGCATCCGCCGTGAAGCATGGTGTGGAGCACCATCTCGCCACTACTGGTCCACCCGTCTAAGCCCGCGCTCGGCGCCTCGACCCGACCAAGCTTGCCGTTGCAAAGGCTGAATTTGCAAACATGGAACGCCTGGGTATAGTCCGTCGATCCGACAGCCCGTGGGCATCACCCCTCCACATTGTCCCCAAACCGGGCGGCGGCTGGCGCCCGTGTGGCGACTACCGGCGGCTTAATGAGGCAACGACACCTGACCGATACCCAGTCCCGAACATACAGGATTTTTCAGCTCACCTGGCAGGTAAGGTGATTTTTTCCAAGGTGGACCTCGTCCGGGGATATCATCAGGTGCCGGTGCACCCACTGGACATTCCCAAAACAGCCGTGATCACGCCATTTGGTCTTTTTGAGTTCCTGCGCATGCCATTCGGCCTTAAAAACGCCGCCCGATCTTTTCAACGCCTCATGGACTCTGTTCTACGGGAGCTACCTTTTCTTTTTGTGTACTTGGATGACATCCTCGTAGCGAGCACGTCCAAGTCTCAGCACCTGGCGCACCTCCGAACCCTTTTTGAGCGACTTAGCCAACACGGGCTAATTGTCAACCCCGCCAAGTGCCAGTTTGGTCTCTCCACCATTGATTTCCTGGGACACAGAGTCACTAAGGACGGTGCAGTCCCTCTCCCATCAAAGGTGGAGGCAGTAACACAGTTCCCACGCCCGCTCACTGTCAGATCCCTACAGGAGTTCCTCGGCATGGTGAATTTTTACCACCGCTTCATCCCTCGAGCTGCTCAGCTTATGCGGCCCTTGCACGAGGCCTTGAAAGGTAAGCCCAAGCACCTTGTGGACTGGTCAGAGAGCAGGGACAAGGCTTTTGCTGCCACTAAGGCAGCCCTGGCGAATGCCACCATGCTGGCGCATCCTTCTTCAACAGCCCCCATCGCCGTCACCTCGGACGCCTCGGACTACGCTGTCGGTGCTGTCTACGAGCAGTGGGTAGGCGGGGCCTGGCAGCCGCTGGCTTTCTTTAGCCGTCAGCTGCGTCCCAGCGAGCGTAAGTACAGTACTTTCGACCGGGAGCTGCTGGGTCTCTACCTCGCCATCAGACATTTTCGTTCCCTGCTGGAAGGTCGACACTTCACTGCTTTTGTGGACCACAAGCCACTGACTTTTGCCATGGCCAAGGTGGCTGAGCCGTGGTCCGCCCGCCAGCAACGTCATCTGTCCTACATTTCAGAGTTCACTACGGACTTGCAGCATGTTGCTGGTAAGAACAACTACGTGGCGGACTGCCTGTCACGGGCTGTGGCGGGGGCAGTCCATCTTGGCTTTGATTACCACCGCATGTCAGCAGATCAGACCACAGACCCGGACGTGCAACTCCTGAGGACCTCAACTACAGGGCTGCAGATCGAGGACGTGGTTTTTGGAGATGCTGGCACCACGCTCCTGTGTGACGTCTCCACAGGCAGTCCTCGGCCAATCGTTCCCACAGGATGGAGACGACAAGTTTTTGATGCCATCCATGGTCTCTCCCACCCAGGTTCGAAAGCGTCACAGAGACTGGTTGCAGCAAAGTTTGTCTGGCACGGCCTCAAGAAGGACGTTAGGGACTGGACTAACACCTGTGTTGAGTGCCAACGGGCCAAAGTACACCGTCACACTAAAGCCCCGCTAGAGTTGTTCCCGGTTCCAGAGAGACGTTTTGACCATGTGAATGTAGATCTGGTCGGCCCTCTGCCATCTTCTCACGGTTTCACATACCTGTTAACCATGGTTGACAGGACCACCCGCTGGCCTGAGGCTGTGCCACTGACGTCGGTGGCAACTGTTGAGATGACACGGGCCTTTATCGGAACCTGGGTTGCTCGTTTCGGCACCCCTTCGGATATATCCTCTGACCGAGGCGCGCAGTTCACGTCTGAGCTGTGGAATGCTGTCGCTCAGAGCCTCGGGGTGAAACTCCACCGCACGACTGCGTATCACCCGCAGGCTAACGGACTCTGTGAACGTTTTCATAGGTCAATGAAGGCTGCCCTGCGTGCCAGCCTCAAAGACAGCAACTGGGTCGACAAACTCCCGTGGGTGATGCTGGGCATCAGGACCGCGCCAAAGGAGGACTTACAGTCCTCATCCGCCGAACTTGTTTATGGACAGCCGCTGCGGGTCCCAGGGGATTTTGTCCCTAGCACCACGGTTCCTTGGTCTGCTACTCTCCAGCGGTCAACTCTATTGGACAATGCGAGGTTTTTCGCACCTGTCCCTACTTCCCGTCACGGCCTCCCTCAGTCGCACATTCCCACTGGGCTTCAGACGGCTGACTATGTTTTCATTCGCCACGATGCCCACAGAGGACCGCTACGCCCGCCCTACGAGGGCCCATTCCGTGTTTTGGAGGCAGGAGACAAACATTTTGTGGTGGACATGGGCGGCAAAACGGAGCGACTCTCCATTGACCGCCTCAAACCGGCTCACTTGGATGTGGCCAGGCCCGTTGACCTGGCCCAGCCCCCACGGCGCGGACGGCCTCCAGCTCTGCCCCCACCCCCTACTCCCCTCTCTCCCAAGCCTCCCACACGCCATGCCCCACACCCGTGTCATGACGGGACACCTGCCGCAGTTGGGTCTCATCGACCTCCGGTACAGCACAGCCGTTGTGGCCGGTTAATACGCCCACCTCCCCGTTGACTGTTGATTTTACTTCTGATATGGTGAATTCTGGGGGGACATGTGTAGTGAATGTGACCGGCATAATTCACCTTGGTTATAACTGTTCAGGGATCGCGGTCCCTTTAAATGTTATGAATGTGTGATGACGTGTAGCCCCATGCCTGTTTTGTTGCTGGACAGCGCCTTTTTGTTTTTTCAGTGTTTTTTCCTATGGAAATAAACGACACACGCATTCGTGTGCTCAACGTGAGAAATTGTCTCTTGCGATTTACTGCAATTTCCACAGTTTCACATTTTTTAAGTCTCAATGTGTCCATTAGTTTACACAAAATTCACTAGAAGTCATTATTTAAGGGGTTATTTAAAAAAAATATTAAATGGGCTAAGCCCCGAATGTTTACAATGTCTGGCTCCGCCCCTGGTGTGTATTTGTATGCACGCACGCACGCGAGAGAGAGAGAGTGTGTATCTACGTATAGAGATGGACACAAAATATAAAGACAGCGTAGAAAACACATCTGAACAGAAAACAGTTACCCCAATGGATAGTTTATGTTGTCTCTGTGCGATCATTTTCAAGCAATTCAAACAACGACAGAGAGAGACAGAGGGAAAGAGGGAGAGACAGAGAATTTTTTTTTAGACAAAATTGAGAAGATGGTGTCATTCTCTGACCAAACTGCCACTGAAATTAAAATATTAAAAACTGAGTTAAACCAATTACTTAAAGTTAAAGCAGAGTTTCTTATTCAAAGGACCAGACAAAACTATTACTTTAATGGGAGCAGGCCAAGCCATCTTTTAGCCCTGCAACTGCGTAATAATGAAAAGTTTGCAAATATACCTGCGATACGGCTATGTTCTGGTGAGCTCACCACTGATCAGCAAAACATTAATAACGCTTTCCAGTCTTTCTATTCTACTTTATATACTTCTGAATCTACATGTGACAATGCAACTCTATCTTCTTTTCTTTCTTCTCTTAATTTACCTACTCTATCTACCGAGGAGTCAGAGTCCTTAGGTCAACCAATTACTCTTCAAGAACTGAAAGAGTCACTGAAATATATGAATAAAGGTAAATCGCCAGGACTGGAAGGCATTCCAACTGAATTATATTCAGCCTTCTGGACAGAGCTTGGCCCTCTATTATTAGACATGATAAATCATTCAATTAAACATGGATCTTTCAGACAGGACATTAACACATCTATTATATCCCTGCTGTTGAAAAAAGATCAGGACCCAACCTCCTGTTCTAATTATCGTCCAATCTCACTGATTGGAGCAGATATTAAACTGTATGCCAAAGTATTGTCACAACGCTTGGAGTCGGTGATTACCAAGTTGGTTCATGAAGATCAGACTGGTTTTATCAAAACGCGTTCTGCATCTGATAACATCCGCTGTCTTTTACATATCATTTATTCAGCTGATCAATCAGATAATTCTTATGGAGTGTTCTCATTGGACGCAACTAAGGCATTTGACCGTTTGGAAATTAACTATTTGTGGTCTGTACTAGAACATATGGGCTTAGGCCGCGACTTCATTAACATGGTAAAAGTACTATATTGTAATCCAAAAGCATCTGTGTTAACAGGACAATTATGCTCACGCTCTTTTTCTTTGGGAAGGGGTACGCGTCAGGGCTGCCCACTCTCACCATTGTTATTTGCTTTGTCATTAGAACCTCTAGCTCAGGCTGTCCGTCAATCAGAGCAAATTTTACCAATTAAAGTAAGAAATACATCTCATCATATCTCTTTGTATGCTGATGATATACTTTTATTTGTAAATGACCCCGCTTCATCAGTACCTCATATTATGTCATTGTTTGATCATTTTAGTGATATTTCAGGTTACAAGATAAATTGGAACAAATCTTGTTTTCTACCACTAAACTTTGACCCTGTCTCTGTGTCTCTTCCTAGTGCCGCACCCATTGTAACATCATTTAAATATTTAGGGATAGACATATATCCCTCATTGCATGATATTGCAAGTAAAAACTTCAAAAAAATTCTTTCTGAAGTCAGTACAGATCTATCAAACTGGTCATCTTTGCCCAAGTCATTATATGCACGAATTTCAGTCATCAAAATGAACGTTTTACCACAAGTTAATTTTTATAGTGCAATGATACCCTTGCCACCCCCTGCACACTTTTGGGACAATATCAACTCCACTCTAAGGAAATATATTTGGAATGGGAAACGTGCAAGGATTAAGCTGTCCACTATGCAACGCTCTAGGCAGGATGGCGGTTTATCTGTTCCTGACTTTAAAGTTTATGCCCAAGCATTTGTGTTGCACCCTATATCAGTCTGCTTTGATTCAAATAAAAATGTGGCATGGAGAGCCATTGAAGAATCAATGGTCACCCCCTATAATTTAAGAGATTTGGTTTTTTGCAATGTTTCTATTCGACAATGTACCCTTCGTTTTGGCCCAATCATAGCCCATTTATTATCCACCTGGAAGGTTGTAGAAAGACAAACAGGATCTATATCAAAATGGCATCATCATCACTTTCCACTTTTTAATAATAATGGGTTTCTATCTGGGAGTACCCCATTTAGATCTTCTCAATGGGCAGAATGCAACATTACAACTCTTGGAGACCTGTATGATGACAAAGGCTTGAGAACCTTTCAGGATTTAAGATCTAAGTACAACATACCGGCTTCTACTTTCGGTAATGGCTGCTGAATCTGTTTAAAATGTCATTTGTGTGACCTTATTTTGCTTAGATTTGTAGATAAGAGATGAAAAATAAACAACTTACTATCTGATTATGCCATTGTTGTAACCATTAATAGCGTCTGGTCTGATATATCTGCCGGCCGTAAAACTAATTTATACCGTTAGCCTGCTAGCTTACGTAAGCTAATTTAGTTTAACGTCAGGCCTTTGCTAACGTTATACCGTAGTGTTAACCAAAGATTCTAGAGTGCTACGCTCATTTTTAAAAGATGCATTTAATCCAAAGTCATGTCTAGTGAGACAGCTCTCTATGTAGGGAGGGAGGCAGTAGGCAGCTGTCTCCCGTTTCGAACACACCCTATGTCTTCTAAGAATCCTAATCATCAAATGATCCATTGAAAACTAGCACACAGAGTATATTTAACACCACTTAAGAGATTTCATATGCGTCTAATTACCTCACCTAATTGTACTTTGTGTTCTGATGGAAAGACAGGAACTTTTTTACATTTTTTTGGGGAATGCTCATCTTTGGTACCTTTTTGGCAACAGCTAACTGGAGACATTTCAACTCTGATTGGGACTGATATTGTTATAACTCCAAGTCTATTTTTTCTAAATGATTATTCCAACCTCTCATTGACACTTTTCCAGAGCAGTCTACTGCTGGCTGCTTTTACTGCAGCCAAAAAAATGTTAGTCAGCCGATGGAACCCCCCACATGTTATGTGTAGACGTCTATGGGCTCTAAGTTTACTTGATATTATATCTATGGAACTTTCAACAGCCCGTATACATGGGGCCAGATCACAAACTCTAATGAGGTGGAATCATGCTTTTGAGGAAGTCAAAACCTTTATTGCTGATGGTCATGTCTAAGGTGCTGTGTGTACTGTTGTTTTGAAATCCCTCTTCTTTAAAATAATTTAACTTTTTTTTTTTTATGGAAAATATGTTATTTTCTTAGCCTAGAAATCTAGACGCTAGACGAATTACATTTGCTGCCAGGGCTAGTCTAGCAACTCTCCGTTGGCTTGTGAGCTCCAGATCCCCAGACTTCGCCGGGCCAATGAAATCGTGTATAGAGTCGGTAGGTGGGCTTAACATAATGATTGATGGCAGAGTTGCAACGGTTTGGCTTGAATTCCCTGCTACTTGAAAACAAATAAGATGGATGTTGCTGTTGGCGAACAGTGTGACACGAGTTAAGCTTTTATTAAGTTGGTAAACGTTTGAACTAGCCAACTAGCTCCGCTGGTGGGAAACGCATGGGACTCATAGCGCTGCTGCTGTCCTATTGCGTGCAGAGGGAATTTGAAAGACAACTGATTATCCCGCCCCTCAGACTGAGCACTGCGAACGGTGAGTGTCCAGACCCTACATGTAAATGTGGGTCTGGCTCCCAGGCTATTATTTTCTGTCTTTATAATTGTATACCAATGTACTTTAAATGTTTCATGACATGTAAGATTGCAGATGCTCACCACTGGGTGGGGGTGGAGGGTGGGGGGAGGGCGGTTGGGAAGTGTTATACCTCTGTATTTGTTATTGATTGTGAATATGTGCATCATAATAAAATAAAAAAACAATTGATCAAAAAAATAAATTGAGAAGATGGAAAGGAAGTTTTGAGGGACAGAAACCTTTCGAGAGCAAAAATAACAGAGAGAAACAAGAGTCAACCATGTCAGAGAGAACAGACTGTTCCTCTGAAGCTATAACTTTGTGCTTCTCCTTCTGTAACGTGAGTGGATGGAGGGGAGCTGGGAGCCAATAGTCTTTTGGGCAGATTTCACTACTCTTTGTAGTACTTTGCAATCAGCAGCATTGCGATTACCCCACCATAAAGAGATGCGGTTCGTGAATATGCTCTCAATGGTAATGGTAAGGGACCGTTCGTTATTTATAAACGGGGTCACCGGAGGAAAATAGGGGAGGGTCATGTCTTTTTATTCTTTGTTGAGGGGAGGGTCACCTAACTTTTTTTTGTCTAGGAGGGAGGGTCACCCATCTTTTGTATTAATGAAAACAGCAAAAAATCAAAGTGGCTTGTTTGATTGTTGATTTCTGTCGCCATATAACGTTCTCTTTCGTTCCATAGCTCTGTCAACATTGAACAATGAAAATAAAGGAGATTTCCCGGGTTTCTCACGCAAAATACGGAAAATGTCAACATTCGTCCCCATTAACGTTGGAAGGGTTGGAGCAACAAAGTAGCCTACTTTATTCACGCCTAACAGCCTATATCCATTTGGTCAACTTTATCCAGCCCTAAAAAAGCTAAATTTAACATTGGTTTACTTGTAATTTACCGTGTAGCCTAACTTTAAACAGTGTGCATGCTTAACACAAAGCATACTTGTGCTTCATTCATCCACACATCCAGCTCCTAACGTTTTGACAAGCATTTCTACCAATTGACCTTGTTCCTGCCCATCTCTAGCTTTGCTGTCTCCATCCTTTCTGTTTTTGTTGTTTGCAAAAAAAAAAATAGTATTTATTGGTAACCAGCAACAAGTGCAATTTGTTAATCGCTGTCATTCTCTCTCCTGCCAACAAAAATGTGTTAGGCCTACGTTCCAAGTAGCAGTGCGTAATTCTGCTTCATAAAGTTGAACAAATACATTTGGTCATATAAATAGCCAGTTTATGGTCTACAGTGTAGTTGGTAAGTTATGGTAGGCCAACTTGGAGTGAATATACAGGGGGAATTCTTTGTCTAGCTGAGTAGCCTGGCAGGTGCGCACGTAGGCATAGCCTACGGCCGAACACCGCAAGCGCTAATGAATCTTCGTTCACGTCGTTAACTTAAATAGGCCTAGGTTAACATCACTCTGAGTTCGCATTCAAGCAAGCAAAACGATGATTTGAATACATCTGTTTCACTGGAAGGGCAAGGGGTAACAACAGGACAACACAGAGACAGGCCAGAATGCAGGACTAATGTTACGAGTATTACAGTAATATGGGATATTCTACGGGAAAATATTAAAACGGCAAGACAGCAGGGAAACGTTAAAATGATAAACCCGGAAAAAGTTGGCATGTTAGGTATTTTTCGGTCCCTGTGATTATTTGTGAAATTGTGCAAACGGCCTTTTCAAGTCATTTGAGAAGGAAGGAGTGTAGCAAGCTCCCAAATTGACGCTCGTCTGAGAAATTGAGTTTTGGATAATGTTCAGCTTTGGCAGCTTTACAATGACTGAGGAAGCCTAGAGACGAGTCCATA
Source organism: Alosa pseudoharengus (assembly GCF_046254945.1). Taxonomy (NCBI): domain Eukaryota; kingdom Metazoa; phylum Chordata; class Actinopteri; order Clupeiformes; family Clupeidae; genus Alosa; species Alosa pseudoharengus. Next base: position 10,784,769 of record NW_027468718.1, on the reverse strand, counting down.
GCAACAAGTTCATGTGTTGAATTTGTTATTTCCCAGTGTGCTTTGTTGAATGGTCTCAATGCTTTATTGTTTTATTTCATGTGAATACTTACTAGAGGAGTAACTTTTCAAGTAGGCTAATGCAGTTGCAGGAAGTGTGCATTTAGTTTCCATGCTTATTGTGTTTCCACAACAATGTTAGGGAGTAAATCTACTGAAATGGCCACCATCTTGGTGAAGTGTGATGTGTAAGATCAGAAAGCAGAGGTTGATTTTAGGACGGTAGCATATGTTGATGTGATATCATAGCGCGTAAGAGCGTTGGCGGAAGACATTGACAATTGGCCGGGGAGGGTCATGTCATTTTTGAAAATGCTGCTGGAGGGTCGTTGAAAATTATATTGCAGGCAGGGGAGGGTCATGCAACTTTTGATCGAAGCACTCAAAATCCCTCCGGTGATCCCGTTTATAAATAACGAACGGTCCCTAAGTATGTAATGGTAGTTTTAGGCTGATGTAAAAAAACATATATTTACGTTTAATTAGTTTAGTCCAAATATGTACAACCACAAATCTTGAACTCTATAACGAGATATCTCATAGAGGTTTCTAACTCTACACAGTAAATAATAATTTGAGAAATACGGCCTCTTCGCTAAATAGCACACAAAATACTGTATACTTCGGTCGCCTCACCGGCAGATTGCATTCGCAATCTGCGGCTTGTCCATGACGCTGATAACGCTACGTTCGCAAATGTACGTACATCTGGCCCCCAGTGAACTGCAGCACTCTTGGTGGAGATTCTTTAGTCTTTAGCATTCTGGATTCAAACCTAACAGATCATCTGAAGACACTATAATGCAAATCTTAATGACAAAGGATTATGGGTGGGAACTCCATATGTATGAGCACTCTTCACACGTCTGATGGTTCTCAGGTGGCCATGGCCACACATGGCTAAACTGAGATACAAAGGAGAGTAGGAGGGGGTGGGGGAGGGTGGAGGTGTGAATTTTAAAGATTAGCAGGGGTTGGTTATCTGCCAAGCAGTGTTTTAATGGCTTTAGAATCATCTACAAAGACAAAAGATGAGTTGAATTTTTCAAAAGAAAAGCATACTCAACTATAAATTTATGTTCAACCAGTAACATCACACAATCAGCTAACATTATATTACTTTGTTTAGAAAGCAATTCATTATAGTTGTCTAAACCACCCTGCAAATGTCCTTTAATTTTAGATCTTGGAATGAAAACTATCACACACCAACACATTTATATTTGATCTGCTGGATTCTGAGTTCTGAGACTACACCTTATTCTATCCAGCATGGATTTTCTGGTGTTTCTACATGAGCAAATTTCCAAGACTTTCCCACAAAATGGATCCACTGCTGTGCCTTGAGATGAGACCTGTGCATGACGGCTTTGTTATACAGTGAGAACTGTGTGATATGTTTTTTTTTTTTTTTTCAGAACGGACTATCTAGTGTATCTTAGCACAGTTCATGCACACACACACACACACACACACACACACACACACATGCCATTAAACACCTCACAAAGAAATAAGTAAACAGAGTAATTGCTATTCCAGGCTGACATTGATGTGAAGAAAAATCACATCAAATTGTCATTCAGTTCTCCAGAAGATGCTGATGTCTATGCAATTGAGCCAGTTGTGTGAAAGTCTTTTCACATCAAGAAAACGTTTTTTTGTTCCAAGTATGGGTCCTCTGGTGTTTCTTGAGAGAATGCAGATGGGTAAAGCCCTTTCCACACTGTGAACATGGGTATAGCCTTTCTCCAGTGTGTGTGACCTGATGTTTTGTGAGTCCTGAGCCCGTCCAGAAATGCTTTCCACATGTAGTACACAGATATGGTTTTTCTCCAGAATGGATCCTCTGATGTACTTTGAGGCCACACTTGTGACTAAAGGCCTTTCCACACTGAGAACACTGATATGGCTTCTCTCCAGTATGCGTGATCTGATGTGAAGAAAGGTTTTGGGCTGTTGTGAATCTCTTTTCACATGTAGTACACTGATGTGTTTTTTCTCCAGTATGGATCTTCTGATGTACTTTGAGGCTACACTTCTGACTAAAGGCCTTTCCACACTGAGAACACTGATATGGCTTCTCTCCAGTATGTGTGACCTGATGTACAGTGAGCACTGAACCCGTCCTGAAACTCTTTCCACACTGAGAACACTGATGTGGTTTCTCTCCAGTATGTGTGAGCTGATGTACAGTGAGCGCTGAACCCTTCCTGAAACTCTTTCCACACTGAGAACACTGATGTGGTTTCTCTCCAGTATGGATCGTTTGATGTGCCTTGAGATTAGCCTTTGCTAAAAAAGCCTTTCCACACAGAGAACACTGATGTGGCTTTTCTCCAGAATGTATGATCTGATGGGCAGTGAGCTCTGAGCGTGTTCTGAAACTTTTCTGGCATATAGTACACTGATTTGCAAGAGTAGGAAGACCAGCGGATATTTTCAAACACTGGGGTGCGTGTTGTTCCTCCCTGGTGTCCAACTCCTGGTGTAATTTCTGATTGGAAGTCTCCTGGCAACAGACTCGGTTTCCTTTTTCCTCCCTGTGCACTATTTTATTTGCGTAGATCATTTGCATGTCTCCTGCAATATTAGAAAAAAATAAATCAGGTGTTCTCAATAATATATTCACATTGAAATGTAATCTGAAGTTTAATCAGAATACAAACTGTTCAGAAACATACCTCTTGGAAAAGAACATATGTGGTCGTATTCTGTTAAATCAGATTTGTGTTCCTTTTTAATATCCGCAGGTGGTGACAGGATCGTTTCAGCCTTACAGTCATGATCCAGTCCAGGCTCTTCTTTCTGCGTTGTAAACAAAAACTGCTGTAAAAAATCATCAAATTCCTCTTGTTCATTCTCCTTCTTCACTGCCTTGATCCTGGCAGATGATCCATTAAGTCCTGACATTTCAGCCTTCAGTTTCTTTAGAGATAAATCACATCAAATAGCCCTTAATAAAAGGATAAAAGTGCACCTGTGCAAAAGTATTACAATATATGTGTACTGTTGTTGATTTACAGAAATAAAGTATATTTCCTGGATCCCAGAGTCTCTCTTAAAATGTGACTTCAGTATTGAGACCCCAGTCTGTTGTGTTCTCAATATATCCCCTTTGCCTGCCCCATTAGCTTTGGAATCAAACCTAACCAATCAGCTGCAAGGGCTATTGTAATGCAAATCAAAATGACAAAGGATTGTGGGAGGGAGTTCCATATGTATGAGCACTCTTCACACATCTGATAGTCCTCAGGTGGACATGGCCATACCTCAAACTATTCAAACACTACAAAGGAAAGTGGGGGTGGGGTGGATGTGTGAACTTTAAAGCTTATGGGTCAGATCTGCATGAAAGCCTTTAGATCCGTCAGTGAACTTTGGGATTCTTGCCCTGATACAGATAAGTAAATCATTCAGTTGAGTCAACTGAATTTTACAAGTTTGCCAGATGAAACCAGAGGAATAACAATAGTGGATGGAAAGCTTCTGGCTTAATGTTGGTGGGGAGATTCCTGAAAAAAAAACATTGAATCACTTACGGCTTCTACACACAGCTGCGTTCCGTCAACGCATGCATGCCAGTGGGTGTTCCCGACGGTAGCTATGCAAATGACTTGAAGTAAAACCGTAATGTGATTGGTTGGTGCCGTCCGTAGATTGGCTTGATTGGCCGGTGCCGTCTGTCGGTGCAGCAACAGCTGAACTTCTCAACGCGAGCAACGTGAGAAACGCGACGCAACGGACCGAATTCAGTTCAGCAACGGATGACGTAAGCCCATGTAAAGTGAATGGGATGCGTGGGATTTTAAATTATCGCACCTGTTAAACTCTCGCGGGGATGAAAAAGTCTGAAATGCAGATGTTTTCCTGAACACACTTTTGTCCTCTGCTTTTGAATGGATACTGTGATCTCCGGTTAGTGATGGCGGCACACTTTGACTTTTGCTACCCCAGAGCTAACTTGCAATGCAACTTGCCATAGGTAGTTAGCTTCAATTAACACCCGGATCTCCTTATATGGGCAAAGGTGGCAGCTTTGGTTCTTTTTTGTAGGTGAACTTCAGAGGTCTATTGTTCAAGAAGGTGGTACTAATCATTTTAATTAATCAGAGGTGTGTTTTGGGCGTGACATGCAATAAACCAATCAGACCCTTGTCTGCCATTCCCTTCAAAAGCCAGGCGCTTGATCAATGGCGAATTGCTTATGTCGAAACTAAATGTAAAAAAGTCCTGAACTTGATGAGGATGATTACTGGACACAACTGGGGAGCAGATAAGCAATCTTCAATGAATATTTATATAGCATTAATAAGGTCAATTATAGATTATGAAAGTCTAGTATATAGCACAGCATGTAAAACTAAGTTAACTAAGTTGGACAGAATTCAGTTTAGAGCATTAAAGGACAGGTTCGGTATTTTACACTTAAAGCCCTGTTTTCAGATAGTTTATGATTAAATAGAACGTTTAAGATTGAAATTTGGACACATGCTGCTGTCCTGAGAATTTTCGGTTTCTGTGGTAGCGCCCCCCCCCCCTCCTCCAGAACGCTGCATAGGTGCACTGGAACAATCCTTTCTAAAACGCATTAAACTTTAGTTTACAAAGACGTGAAACTCACCGAGTGGTCTATGGAAGAATATTAGACTCAAAAGTTTTGTACGTGTGTACGTGTGTCACGTTTTGAAACTGTAGAAATTATTTGTAACTGTAAAAATGATCCGTACAAGTAATTGTCAATATCACAAATATGCCCTACAGTTACAAATCTATTCTATGGGTACGGATTGGTTTTACAGCTACAAATCATCCTACAGTTATATATTTTACAATTACAAATATATTCTACAATTACACATCAATATTCTACGCACAAAAAGCTGCTCTACAGTTACAAATCTTTTCTACAGGTGTACAGACTTTTGCACCACCTTAGGGATGAGAAGTGTCTCATATGTATTGTGTGTGTGTGTAACAGGATATGCAACTGTAAAAATGATTTGTGATTTAACAAAAAAATAACACGAACAATTTTAAGTATTACTCCTATGTTGTCCACTTACAAATATATTCCACAGGTATAAAATATTCCACAGTTGCTGTCTTTCAATTACGAAACTATTCTGCCATTACAAATCTCTGCTGCTCGCACAAGTATTTTCTACAAGTATACAATTTTTTACATTTTGAGACTGTTCTGGCGCTTCCTGTTGAATAGCCAATGGCGATCCTCAGGTTTGGCTAGCCAACCATGAATCTCAGTTCACTAACCAATCACAGAGCAGGCGCAGCGCCGTCATCATGGCTAGTTGTGTGGGTGCAACCAAACTTGGAGTCTACGCTTGGAGCACGCAGCAGAGAATGTCTAATAAAGGAACGGGCTCCGATGCTAGTTTCCTATATTCCTTGAGGTACATTGATAGTTAATACAGCCAGTGTACCTGATACACGGGGCAAGTCGTTAGCAAAATGTTTCCCCTCTCTATCGGCAGTTATCTTTCTGGCTGTTCCTAGGTAGTTAAGTTATCAATTTATTTACATTTCAAATGGGCGACTTTAGCTATGTCGTTTTACATTTCTGATGGTTTGTTAACTTTGATAATTTGCCAACTGTACCTGTGCAGATAAGCTACTACAAATACAATCATGCTTTTCCAGAATGCACTCTTTCTACATAATGTTTCAGTGTGCATGTAAATATGCATCGTTGTTTTTGTCTATTCATGTAGCCTAAGCCAGTGTTTCTCAAAGTGTGGTTCGCGAGCAGGCATGCTAAAATATAATAGGCCTATAGATGATTTGTTTGCGATGTTGAACAACTTTTATGTAAATTCAAACAGTTCTGTAACACTGCCTATGTAAGCTACGCCAGTTTAAATCATGAATCCTCTGATAATAAGCAATGAGTAGGCCTACTATTTTTTTGTTTAGCTAGATGGTCTGTGAGGTTTTTTTATTTATTGGTTAAGTGGTCCTTGTTCTGAAAAAGTTTGAGAAACACTGATGTAATATCTCTTATCAAGGGCCTTCAAGATCACTCCACTGGATCACTGGACCATTCTCTACATCAGCATGGAGAACATGTAGTCTACCACTGAATAGAAAATGCATCTCCTTCCCTCCTAGATTTGTTCTTTAAAATGTGTTTCTTAGGTCTATTGTATTCTAGTCTTTGAACACCATTGCAGACTTCTCCCCTGTCCTGTCTGATAAATTTAAAATTGCATTTTTAAATATTATTCCCTAATGCTGGGATATGTGAACTTTTATTAATAATTTTATTCATTAGGCTTACATTTTTATCCAAAGCAACTTAGACATCAATTCTTACCAGAGCCAGTTTCTCAGAGCAAGTTGGGGATACACGTAGGTGCCTTGTGGCAGCTGAGAAACAAAATCACAACTTTTCTGGCTACTGCATATGGTGCACACATTGTAGTTAAATATACAACTAGGAAAAATAGCAATCGTCATACAGTTTCTCATTGCATAGTTTATTCATTTAACAACTTGAACTCTGGTCACCGTCTGAAACACTGAAATTGTTGACTATACTGCATTGAACTTGCAGAAAACAACACTAGATCAAGCCAAAACCATAATTGCTTTATTTCAGCGCTGCATTCATAGCTTCTTTGAAGGTGTCATACATTCTTGTCCCTAGGGGGAGTTTCAAAGTACAGTCGGCATTGCCCCTGCCAACAGACCATCCCGTCCAGAAGACCACCAGGTCTTTCAATGTCTCTAAAGAACCTGTAAGAATTAAAAGACAATATCAGAAAATACTTTTAGTAGTAGTTCGTTTGTTATACAATGCTAGCCTTGTTATCGCTTCAAAATTGTAACCGGAGGGTTGCCGGTTTGAGTCTCGACCAGTTGGCACGGCTGAAGTGCCCTTGAGCAGGCACCTAACCCCTCACTGTTCCCCGAGCGCCGCTGTTGTTGCAGGCAGCTCACTGTGCCGGGATTAGTGTGTGCTTCACCTCACTGTGTGCTGAGTGTGTTTCACGGATTGGGATAAATGCAGAGACCAAATTTCCCTCAAGGGATCAAAAGAGTATATATACTTATACTATATACTTATAATACCACAAAAAATAATATTTGTGATTACTGAACAAAGTTATAACATTTCATACATCTGTGATTCCTGGGAGCTAACAAATGTGGAGGGCACTGTAAGCTATATTACTGAATACAGTGTATGGCAAATGTAGTCATCACAATCACAAAAGATACTTTTGAAAAAATACTTTCACATATTTTTCAGTCTGCGAGTGGTTCAAATCCAAATCACTCTGATCAGCCAGGTTTCAAAATCTGGGGGGGGGGGGGGAATCTTAGGAAATATTTGTAATACCACTTACAACGTATTGTCTGACACGGCATGAGTCTTCTATTTCATCTTCGTCAACCTCCGCCTCATCTGGTCAAGATAGATAGATAGATACTTTACTGATCCTCCAGGGGAAATTCAAGAAACCACTCAAACCACTCTTTTCAAAATCATCTGCAACAAAAACAGTGCGCCCTGTTTGGAATACTATTGTGCACTGTACCATAGTCATGATGTACTTTATTCTGTCAGTTGTTTTCCTCCATTTACAAATTTACCTTTGCAAAAAGAATGTGAGAGGATGTGTCATGCTTGCCATGTTTAAATTGCCATGCTTTAACATTAATACCTTAGGATCCATCAGAGATGAGGCACCTCGTGGGAACAGAACTCTAGCCAGTTCTGGCCGTTCTGTTATCATTGGGAGCACCCCAGTATCCTGTAGCCCTCTTTTAAGGCCTGCTTTTCCCGTCTGCCTATGACCTGTTAAATGGATCATAACAACAATATTTTAACCTTATGAAGAACACATTGGAACACCTACCCTCCTTGTTATACACCATTTGGAAGGTTGGACACTTGGGAATCCATACATCATAACCTTTTTCATGTCATCTGTATAGTGCTTTTGATTTTACTCATTTTGAGTAGGCCTAAACTGTTCGCCAAAGGCCATCATCTCTGGCCCCAGGTTGATAAAAACAAAAGCAGGCTCTGATTTAGCCTAGTCTACTGTATGACTTCAACGAGGTGATCTTCAGTTTCGTTCTGCTTACAGTATCTCACTGCCACTGCAACGCCTTAGAATGCACTCTGCTGCCCTGTTTACAAATGCTACAGTGGACTTATCGCCACAAGGTGGCAGTTTAAGTTGTAATACATTTCACACAGCTGCATGAATCACAGAAAGCGCGAAATAAGTGGCCACTTCTGAATGGGACCCACTGTATGTGGTAACAGTCAATAATTTTTTTTCAAATGTGCTTCATAAACATACAATCCTGCACTGTGAAAACAAAAAACATCTGAATTATACTTCTCCCTTCACCCAAATACAATAATGAAGGTGAAAGGAAGTTATTAAGCCTTAAAGCCTGTGGTGCAGGTTAAACAACACTTTCAATTGATGGGTACATTAAGCACTCAAGATATGTATATAAAGTTAGATATGTCTCCAAAATGGTGTTAAAGTCCAGTTTTTGTAATTTTTTGTTAGTAACGGTTATTTTTTACGCAATTCGGCGATGACGTCATATGAGGTAGACGTGGTGGAAGCTATCTTTTACAGTCTATGGGTGGAAGCAGAGATAAGAAGGAATCCGACCTGCGGTCATATCCCTGTCCCACCCAATCTCTCTCCCACTTACTTACTGTCTCACTATTCACTGTCCTATACAAACAAAGGCAAAAAGCCCCAAAAATACACTATAAATATAAAAAAGATCTTTGGTGGAAGTAGCCTCAGCCTTATAGCAGCTACTAGAACTAGCACTGGCGTCTAGCTGGGATGAGGAAGAGGTGGCAAGACCCACAGTTAACATTTATGATGGCCCACAGCCATATAATTTTGAACCGGTTAGACGTGAGAGGGCGAATGGGGAAATACCGAGAGCTGATGGCCATCAAAGAGAAATAAATGCATGGTCAGAGGAGAATCACTGGAGAGTTGGTGAAGTGTCCTGGTGAGTTGCTAGCGCAGCAACGAGCGCTGGAGCTAGTCTATGAATAGCAGTGGGTAGGCCTACAATAACAACTTTTTTTACTGTCGAGTGAAAGTCAACGTTTTCTTTATATCTAGTGACAGTGATTATGTCGTTGGCTCAGATAAGTACCCTAAACTTAGTCAGAAGATCTAGAAATAGAAGGCATATTATGCTAGCTATGTAGCTTGACCCACCTGTGAACCTGTTTATTTCTAAGCTTTCAGGCTACCTCTTTCTCCGGTGAAAATGTTGTTTGCAAACGTAGCCGACGCCGAGTAGGCTGGTCGTGTCTTCAGTGTGATTATAGTGCTAGTTTTCCCCGTGATTGACATTGTCATTGACACCGTCAGGGTACCGCTTACCGGGAGAGAGTAATACGCGTGTCTGTGTCGCTGTGTTTGGCAAATTGACAGGTCCCATGGAAACTGTGGTGGAGAGCTTGTGTTGTAGGGAGGTGAGCGCGTTTTGGTCGCTGAGGAGCTCACCCCGCGGCCAGCAAATAACGTGCCTAACACAGCGTCCTGGATTTGAGGCATGCTGCCTGAATCCGTTTGTGCTACACATAGCATACTCACACTCCAGGCAAGATCATGGTCCCCTTCAAGCCAGCACGCACGAGTATGTTCATGGTTTATGTTTACTTTACCAATCTTTTTACACTGAGTTCTTTGAACCAACAGTTATAGGAGAGAGGAGATGTGTTGCATACACAATAAACATGCATAAGACACAGGCTTAAAATGACGTCTCCAACCTGCACCAAGGAGCACCCATAAGCAACAGGAGCAAGGGAAAACTCCCTTACCAAGAAAGAAACCTTGGGCAGATCCACGGCTCAAGGGGCTAACCCAACTGCCAGGGGTCTTGGTGTGTGTGTTGGGGGGATGACCGGGGAGATGGGATAGTGTACTGTGTATGTGGGGAGAGGGCAGTGTGCAATATGTGTGTTGGAGAAGCTTCCTCATGAGACAATGTGCTGTGTATTGGGGGGGGGGGGGGCAGTGTGCTGTAAGTATGTTGAGGATGTGTGTTGGACAAGCTTCCTGATGAAATAATGTGCTGTGTATGTAGGGGAGAGGGGGGAGCAGTGTACTGCAAGTATGGTGAAGGGACTTACTATTGCAAGCAGAGTACTGTATGTATGATGTATGTGAGTGATGACAGTGAAGATGTGTGTGTGGGCAGGAGGGGAGTGGAGCAGTGACTGTGTGTGTGTAGTGTGTGTGTGGGTAGGTGGGGGCAGTGTGCTGTAAGTATGTAGAGGATGTGTGTTGGAGAAGATCCTGAAGACAATGTGCTGTGTATGTAGGGAGGGGGGGGGGGGCAGTGTGCAGCAAGTATGTAGAGGAGGCTTACTGTAGCAAGCAGTGTGCTGTATGTATGTGAGGTGATGACAGTGATGATGTAAGTGTGTGTGTTTTTTGTGTGTGTGTTGGGGATGGGGGTGGGGTGGGGGGGTACACATACAAGGAACACTGATGAAGGGCTAGACGCGAAACGTTTGCACCTTGTTTCTTTGGCCTGCAATAGTGTGGTCTTACCTGAGGGTCAGCTGATGGTTCTCTTTCTCACACACAAAAGCACATCAAGCAGACACACAGTGAGCCCAGACAACACCGCACACAGAGGTTGACAAGTCACAGGTAAAATGATTGGTAAATTATTTTGAATTACATACAAGAAATTTCATGCAAATAACAACAAAAAAGAAAATCCAAGCACACAGACAGAGGAGCAGACATGCAGCACCCCTTGAATGGGGTACAGCGACAATTATTACCACTTACATGACCAATACAGTATAACACTCAAATATGATGACATCACAAACCAACAGACTAAAGCCAGCCTGGTACACCTGTGTCCCAGCATCAGAAGTGGAGGTGGGCAAGGGCTGATCCCACTGTCCATGGTCTCCTGCTGTGAGGCGTCTGTCAACATATATAAAAAAACAAATATAAAAAAGGTCAGCGAAGAGGGTACACAAGAGAAAAAAGATTACAGTACAGTGGACCCTGATATGCGCTACTCGATGTATTAAGAAATACATGAAAGACATTCAGAACATATTTGATGATGTTGAAGGTTACTGTTAAATGTTTACATCAATACTAGTGGTAATAAATGTCTAGAGTGCATGTGGTGCATAAACTCTATGAGGTAGTGCATTTACTGTATTGGGAGGTAGTTAAACTCTGAAGTGAGAAGTGGATAAACTCTGTTTCTGAAATGTCAGAGGTGGGTAAACTGTGTTTACTTGCGTTAGCCTCCACTACAGCCCTGGTGACACGGTCATGGCCAAATATATGTGAAAGAGAACCGTAGCAGTCTAACACAAAACGCAAACACACTGTTTAGTTGTGAAAGCTGCTTGATGATCACCACCACTGATCCCAACGCTAGCCATGATGCTTTCATGACGATATGGACCTTTACTTCAGGGCAATTTTGTTTTGTCTCATATTCGTGAATCACGAAATATCCTCTAATGTCAGACTGATCATGATTGTAGTGGAGGCTGTGTCAAAGGGAACACGGTATGCAAAATACACACAGAGCTAGCTAACGCGCAGCTTGTAAACATTAGCATGATGCTTACCGTGGCAATATCTCGCTTGCGGGACAGGGCAGGCAGAGAGGTTTGCATGCACAGAAGCAAAGCGGTAGGAATTAACTTCACCATCCTCTCACTCTTTAAACCAAGTGAGACCATCTTGGCATCCCTTGAGTGGTAATCCTCCTCCTTGAAATGCGCGCTGCATATTCTCGAGAAGGCGGTGACGAGCTAGCTGCTAGCTGAAAAATCTGCCCACCTAACCTTGACAAATTGCACCTAGCTTCGGAAGATCCCTTTGTCCTTGGGGAAGCAATGGACCCTAAGTCCAGTTTTGCTGGAGTTCTTGCACCCGGCACAAACACAGTAGTAAACCATTTTATCTATTTATTTATATATCTACTCTCTCCCTCTCTCCATCAGCTATCTATGTTATGTTATGCTATGCTATCTCACTACTATCTATCTATGCTATCTCTCTCTCACTATCTATCTATCTATCTACCTATCTCTATATATCTATCTATCTAGGCTATCTTTATATTTACTTATATATCTGACACTGTTACTCTCTCACTAGCTGCTTCTCTCACTAATCGTCGTCTCTCTCAATGGTATCAAGGCGGCCTTTCCTATGTCATCCCAAAACGAGTACCTCATGTGACGTCATGGAATGCATTGTGGGAGAAATAGAATCATCGCAAACCTGTTGCTAACCACTAAAATATCACCTACTTTTCCTTATTATATTTCTTTTTTGTGATACTTTACAACATCAAATACATTGGATAATTGTTTAAATGTTTATTACCAACTAGAAAATTGCCAGAAAAGACAAAAAAAAAAACCTGCACCACAGGCTTTAATGGTGCTTCCTAAAGGGGTGGGATGTCCCATCTCCTTTTGATTTTGCACTGCCAATGTGTCTCTTGTGAGAAAAATAGTGAGGATTACTGGTGTAGGTCCATGATTTATTTTATAATTAATTAATGATTATAAGCATGAGGCTCTGCCGTCTCCTCTTTTGTTTTAAATATATATAAATCAACACTTAATACTATTTTCACAGTACAAAACAACTGTATTCTGGTATCTAATAGTTTATGAGGGGAAAAATATGTAAAAACTGTCAGTGAAGTTTATTTTAGCAGGACAGCAGGACTCAATGGCACCTTCTGAAAGTATTCTGAAAACAGGGTATATGCAGGAATCATAGAGTTGAATTTACTACCTTTTACTACCTTTTTTACTACCTCCACAATATTTTTTACTACCAACACGACATCAAGCAGCAGCCTTTTTTTTTTTTTTGGGGGGGGGGGGTATGCAAAGCACGACTTACTACTTGCTATAAGGTATAAATCATATATACTTATGCTATTATTAGGTACACTAATAATTTCTAATTGTGATCATTAAGTATGATGATTGTCAATGACAATGTTTTTTTGTAGTGTCGAGTTCAGTTTCAGTTGTCCTTACCTTAACCCTAGCCCTTGAGTTATCCTAACCAGCCCTTAGCGAGAATGATAACCTTGGCACAAATTACGCTAAAACACCAAACATGTGTGGTGAAAAACAAACACCACCGACTACCCCCCCCCCCAAAAAAAAAAAACCAACAACTCCAGTCTAAGGATAGGCCCAGAAATCTATTTCTATGGATATATAAAGCCATTATTATTGGTATGGTATTGTTGTTGCACATTTGACACTAAAGCAGTCCGTGAAAACATGCACATCAGTGGACTGCTTTACTAATGCAAAATTGAAAACTATGATTTCATTGCATTACTCAGCATGGATGCACGATGCTTGCATGATAAATACTTCCCAAAACAACAGTTAGGTAGGTACAATTTGATACAATATAGATTCTTTAAGCCAATGATTTGATTCTTTTCAATACTTCAAAATGTGTAGCAATGCGATTCGATGCGTTACTGGGGTCTGTTGTCGATAGGAAATTATAGATTTTGGCTAGTTTTCATGGATTCAAATGCCAATATTATAGGCTAAATTATAGGCCAAATACTGAACATTGACTGTGGAATCAAGTAGGTTACAGAGTTTCTTTCCCCCCCTAAACCCTCCTGTCACTATAGATGCTTTCAAATTTAACATGGTTTTAAAACTCATATGTTGCAGTTTTCTGTCACTGCAATAAAACTAGCCTATTTGGAATATTTTGTAGGCCTGCTGTTCCTTTTATGAGAACAATTTAACTGATCAAGTTTTCATAGGCTATTGCATGATTTAAATGTGAATGCCATAAACTTAATTCGCCATTAACTAGATTAGCGTGGTTCTTCACGCAGTTGTCATCTAAATGCAGTGTTTTATAGGCTATTCAAAGAATGTCACGTTCATCGCTCAGTTGTGTAGGTCTGTCTTGAGTGATCGCTGTCTCTTTAAATAACGGGACTTTTAAACTGCATGCTGTTTTTGTTGATGGACAGTGCCGTCTTTGATTCAGTTTTCTACCGTTTTAATAAATGACACGCGCACTTGCGTGGTTAAAAGTAAGGAATTGTTTTCACTCGTTTTCTTGCAATTCCGTAACATTAGATACTAGGTCTAGGTTACGTTAAAAAAATGTTGTCGGTTACTATGTCAGTGACTAGTTCGAACTTTGTTACTGATGGGCTAGGTGGAATTTTATTGCACGGTTCTGGATGATCACAGTCAGATGGCAGCGCTACCGTCAGCTGAACGAAAGCTTACACTAGTCAAGTCCACAGTTGTTAAAACAGCTGAAGTAGCCTAGTGTAAACTGAGAGAGTTGCCTCCTAACGGAGTGAGTGTAGCCTATATTTTCTTAGCTGCTATCAGAGTGATAGGCTAGCCTAGGCCTACATCTACCGCTCCTTTGCTACATTAACAAATATTATCAGATGAGTGACAGAAGCACCGGACAACAAGCAGGCCCATATGATAAACGCTGCTCTGGTAGCCTGCGGTAGGGCCTAGATGACGTGAAAACGCGAGAGTCCCCGAAAAGCATCCCTGCATCCCCGGCCCCTAAAAAACTCTTCGGATCTGCACGATTCATATAAGTCGCCCAAAGCAACTTGAAGGAGACACCGAAAAGCGCGTTGTTTGTATCCCTGTAAAACAACCGAAAAAGGCGAAAATGTTGTTTGTTGGCGTCGCTGATAGGCTGTCAACCACGGAACTCTACACAGTTTCACTCAGGTCCTGTTAGCACGTATATATTTTTTAATTAGGCAAGATGAAGTTAAAACATGTAGACACAAATATTAAGCAAAACATGTAAACTCGTTATATATTGAGGTGGTGATGAAAAATTTACTACCAAGTCAAATTGCATTTATTACCTTTTACTACCTTTCAAGGGCCTTAATTTTGGTAGATTCTATTTACTACCTTTTACTACCTTTTACTACCGCGCGGACACCCTGGAAAACAGGGGTAATGTTTGTACTTATTTTGCACAAAAAACAAACAGACTTTGCTTACCTCTTCTGGAAATGGCGTGCGAGTACTCAGTGAACTAGGCTCAACTCACTGGTACAGAGGAACTCTAAATAGTCCAGGTCCAGAGGCTGCCTTTGAAGAGCCTGTTCCAGTCTGGTTTTCAGCCTCTCTGCCAGTGTAGAGAGTAACTATAAATGTATCATAGATAATGATTTATCACTGACAGGAACCAACAAAAACGTTTGAAAATAAACTGACTTTTTAAGATAGAATAGTAGTGATTTCTCTTTAACTTTTACAAAATATAAAACATACACATCCGAGGATGTTGTTTTAAGTAGGAATACTGCCGTCAACAAGTTCAAAAGGTTTGCTTTTAGAAACTCACATCGGGCGGCGACCTATTTTCATAGACAGTAAAATATATTTTATGACCCACCTGTGCTTCAGAAGGAGGCAGCAACTGGGGATCCATAAGAAACTGCTTACACAGATCAATGGATACTTATTATTAACTTATAACTAACTCCAGAGCAATCTGTTGAGCATCAAACCTACTACGTTTTTTCTGCAGTAAAGAGTTTCTGTTGCCTACTATAAGAGTTCGTCAAGTCCGAAGTAGCACCTCACAATTTGTTACAAACTTGAAACAAAATGTCTTCAAAAGTATGTTGAGTGTTTATTTATTATTTATTTATTTCCATCCACACACTACATTTCCGTTCGCACTTGTATGCTGCTTAAACTGACAATTTAGCTACCATTGCTATTCTACATTGAGATTGAGTGGGATTTGGCTAACTAGCGGTAGCTTGCTATATATAATAGTTATTTGTCTGTTGCCCACATTAGTTGCCATTGATTGATCTCACCTCGTTGCCCCGTATATCAGGTACACTGGCTGTAAGGAATAGTGGACATAGAACATGTCTGTGTGGTGTAGGCTACCAACATACCTCAAGGAATACAGGAAAATAGAAGCATGCTCCAAGCGTAGACTCCAGGTTTGGTTGCACCCAGAGCCATAGAAAAAGAGAGTTGCGACACTCCCATAGACTTCCATAGGAAACAATGGCGGCGCTTTTTCCACGCTACTTCCGCTTTATGCTGAGCTCAACAGTTCCAAACTTTGACATTCACGGCTGTAGCCCCATTGACTTCCATTGCTTTCTGCCTGATATTGTCAGTGGTAAGTAGACGAATGTACGACGTTTTTTTTAATTTGTCATATGCATTTCCTATACCAACTGCACTAGTAGATACTGGTATTGTTCTTTGAGGATGTTGTGCTGCTTGTTTAACTGATATTTATAGCTTAAATGTTGACCGAAATTTTAAAGCCAAAAGTTAGCCTACAAACCTTGATGTGGAGAGAGGCTAGCTTAAAGATAATGTTCCTACGTAAATAATAAATTTCAGACAAAACACATTTGGTTAGCCTATTGTAGTAGGGCAACTTTAGATGATAGGTTGGTTGTCAACAGATTTTTATTATGTTTATAATGCTATATTTTTCAAACCTGACTGCGTTAGCTTACTAGCTTACGTTAGCTAGTCAGCTCATTCACATACATAGTGTTAACGTTAGACATGCTATGAGGGGGAACACGAAAGCTGTTCTCATATTAAATGCTACATTGATAAAATACATTCCATACAGCATGGTAACTCTATATTCAGATGTGCTGGTTATCAATGGGTTTGTGATTAACGCTCTTCAGGTGAAAAATGGAGGAAATTAATGTGATTATTGTCTTTAAACCTGATATAGACTAGCTTGCTAGATGGCGAGTTGTATGGCGTTATGAACTGAACCGTGGGCTGAACATGACATGATATAGGCTAGTGTCCACGACTCGTGAACGAGGGGATTTCAATTATGAATTTCAGGGGAAGCAGTAGGAGCAAAACCTAGACTATTATAAGTTATTGTTGTTGTTACTGGTTCGTGGCTCTTGTGTCCCTTGCCAGCCCAGTCCTGTGCCACTACTGTTCACTGTTCCAAACGGGACAGTGGCACAAGCAGTAGGCGAGTGTGGCACGAGCGTGGTCAAGGGACAGTAGGTATAGCGTCTGTATAGTAGCCTAGGAGTTTTTGCTCCAACTGATGATCGGTTTCAGTTCATTTAGTTTTCAGTAATTGTACATTTCGTGTTGGTGTTCTTGGTGTAACTTTGATTGCTTTATCTGCCAAGTAATTTGTCAAATACATAGCGAAGTTTGCATGGAAGAGACTGACGTGACAAGAGGGCATTGCCTTTCATTAGGTCAGTGATCTTTGTAAGTAAGACAAATGTCTTTTTTTGGATAACTGAAAAGTGTAGTCAGGTTAATAGGGCATAGATCACTCTGAAAGTAATTCCCAACAAAATCATTCTTCATGTTGTTATTGTCATAGTTTTTGTGTGGACTTGTGGCACCCCCAACCAGCCTTGCAAATGGTTAGCTGTGTATGGGTATGTAAAACTCTTGCTGGCCTCTTGCTGGAGATGGCCTCTTGCTTAGGTTTCTGCTACTTACTTAATGTGTTGTCCCAAGTATACACTGAGTGTTACCTGCTTTGTTCTCTCCCTCCATTCTCCACTGTGCCTGTTCTGCTTATCCAGGACCAAGGATGCAGAGGACAAAAAGGGTGTGCGATATATGACTGGAATGGTCAGATAAGATCATTTTTTATGTTTGAGGTCCACACGATGGGGCCCTTACACAAATGGAGTTGTGTTGATCCAGCATCTTCCACACCTCCCATAACACTCCCGACTGCAGCCAAATGTTGCATCCTCCTTACCATGTCCCTCTTATAGGTGTACAGAGTACAGGGCTACCCATCCCTTCCACATTGTGTCTTTTGTGTAGTTCACACACAATTGTTGTTCGGAAACTGGAAACTGAAATCTTTTTATTTTTTGGAAATAGTGTCAGACCTTCTTTTTATGTTGCAGTGTCACCATACCTCCCTCCCAGTCTTTTTTGAATTTGTTCCTGTTCTTGTTTTAAACACACATTGAAAACTTAATAAACATTCTAGGTAACGCTTTAGAATAACATGTGCTTATTAGGTATTAACAGTGCATAATAAGCAGTTAACAATTCATTACTAACAGTTAGTTAACTGTTATCCTTTAAATAACATTAACTAACTGTTAACATGCAGCTTGTAAGTGTTAATAAGCAGCCTTTTAGGTTACTTACAAGCATATTTGTTAACAGTTGTAAGTGTTAACAAGCAGCTTGTTAATGCTTGTTAATGGTGTATAAGACAAAAAGGTGGATAACTAATACGCTTATAAGACCTTTCTTACCTATTTGTAGTAAATTTTGCAGCCCCCCAATCTAAAGCGAGGACCATGTAGCCTAAAGTTCCACAAGCCCAACCTTCTATCTCTCTATCTAGCTTGGTTTAGCTGTGAGATATGCACCTTTAAAATTGTTGCATTGAGCAGGAATCGAACCCCGGTCTCCTGCATCAGAGAGTGCATCGCTACTTATTGAGCTACACTACTTTTCTTGTCCAGCTGATGAAATTGTTTATTTTGATTCTATTCCGAAGTGCTATATCACACTAGCTATGCTTTTTACAAATATGTTTCTGATGGAAAAGTGGTGTTTAATTAATGCAGAAACAGACCATGAATGTTCGCCTCTGTTCAAGGCAAACTGAAACATGTTTCAAATCGATCACGAACGTTCGCCTATGTTTGCAACCAGAGCTTTGAACGCACCCACTTATCGTCTTTAAGCCTCGGTTGCTAGGTAACCAAACTATATACAAAGCTGGCATATCTTTAGACTGCTGACAAACTGACAAACTGTTTTATGCGTTCACTGAACAAAAATAATGGAAATGAAACACCACTTTTCCATCAGAAACATATTTGTAAAAAGCATAGCTAGTATGATATAGAACATCAGAATATTTTCCATCAGCCAATTAGGAACAGTAGTGTAGCTCAACAAGTAGCGATGCACTCTTTGACGCGGGAGACCGGGGTTCGATTCCTGCTCACTGCAATAATTTTGAAGGTGTATTTCTCACAGCTAAACCAAGCTAGATAGAGATACAGTATAGAGAGATAGAAGGTTGGGCTTGTGGAACTTTAGGCTACATGGTCCTCGCTTTAGATTGGGGGGCTGCAAAATGTACTACAAATAGGTAAGAAAGGTCTTATAAGCGTATTAGTTATCCACCTTTTTGTCTTATACACCATTAACAAGCATTAACACGCTGCTTACAAACTGTTAACAAATATGCTTGTAAGTAACTTAAAAGGCTGCTTATTATCACTTACAAGCTGCATGTTAACAGTTAGTTAATGTTATCAAAGGATAACAACAGTTAACTAACTGTTAGTAATGAATTGTTAACTGCTTATTATGCACTGTTAATACCTAATAAGCACATGTTATTCTAAAGCATTACCAAATTCTATTGAAAACCTAACATCAGTCATCCTTTTCATGCTGTAGTCTCACCAGCCGGCTGAAATATAAGTTATAAGTATTTTATTGAAATAGTTGATTGCTTATTGAGTTACAAGTGTGTTATTGAAACAGTGGGTATCTTATCTTGCAGTATGAATAAAAATTTTCACATTTAAGTTGTTATTGATTCTTATTTAGCCTATGTGTTTTTGACATGTTTATGGCTTACTCTTAAAATGTTACCAAGGCTGTGTGGTGCCCACCTTTATGCTATTTCTCTAAAAGAACTGAACAGATTTAATGCATTGATCAAACTTTTAAAATTTAGCTGTTAGGCTACTGAATGCCATTTATATATTTGATAGACGTTTATTGCTAGTCTTACAATGATCAAAGTTGTGCAGATTTGAGGGGGGGGGGGTTGCATCTTCATCTCACCAAACGAACTGAAAAGGACACTGGATCTAATGTTCACACACAAAAAGGATACAAAATGCATAGCCTATGTTTTGACAATGTAAGTAAAGTATATGTAGCGTGATACAGGCAAATGTAGGAATCCAATAACAGCAAGGAAACAAACGTTCAATGTTAGAACTACCAAAGAACATATTTTAGATTGATGCTGCAAACTAATTATACTCGCAATGTATAATTGACACTATAATGTAAGCATGCTAACACGTAATAACACTCGTTTTTGGTTTGTTGTAATGTTTCACGTTCAATAACGCACTCGCTGCTGTCTATCCCATTGAAATAACACGACACGCAAAGAGCTGTTTGGAACTGTTGAAGCGTACGTGAATCACGTGACCGCGTGGCGGCGACTTCAAAGAGTGTCGCAACTCTCTTTTTCTATGGCTCTGGTTGCACCCACAGACAACGACGGCGCTGCTCCTGCTCTGTGATTGGTTAGTGAACTGAGATTCATGGTTGGCTAGCCAAACCTGAGGATCGCCATTGGCTATTCAACAGGAAGCGCCAGAACAGTCTCAAAATGATTTGTATACTTGTAGAAAATACTTGTGTGAGCAGTAGTGGTGTGTCGTTCGTGAACGAGCTGGCTCTATGTGCCGGCACTTTGAAATGAACGATGGGTGCCGGCTCACCTCTGGGAGCCGTCCGTAGATTTTGACGTTCATGTTTAGAACGTTGACATTGCGCTGAGATGATAGGCTGCCGATCGCGTTTTACGCCACTACTCGTTTGCATAATATTAAACATAACCACACCGCTGTCATGTATTTGCAAAAACTCTGCTTGTTCTGCCTTGTTCTGTTTTTCTTTTAATAAAATAAATGTATGCCTGCCCAACATTTCTCACACATTGTTTTAATATGACAGCAGCCAATCACAAAAGACAATAAGCAACATTCTAAAACAAAGCGGGAACAATAGATAGAAATAGAATTCTAAAACAAAGCGGGAACAATAGATAGAAAAACTGACAGAATGATGGACGGTGGACGTAAACGCTCCAGTATTTGGCTTCATTTCAACAGCATCGGCGACAATACAAAAGCGGAATGTAGGCATTGCCATTCTAAACTTTCATACCAGGCAGGATCCACCAACAACCTCCACAGGCACTTAAGGTTGGTGCACCCTACAGAACAGCTGGAAGGACGCAGGGATGCTCCTCCTGACGAAACCGCTGTATGCGCTGCTCCTGCTGCGGCGGCTGCCACATCTGGAGGTAGCAGTAATAGGCCAATTCAACAGAGCTCATTAACTCAGTATCTACCGAAGGCAATGACACCGGTCAGGCAAAATGTAATAGATGAGAAGTTAGCTAAAATGATCGCGACTGATTTCCAACCATTCTCTATAGTAGAAGATCGTGGTTTCATTGAGTTTACGCATGCCCTCAATCCGATGTACGTACTCCCAAGTAGGAAGACGCTTTCCAACTCAACAGTACAACGGCTCTATGAAAGAGAGCACAGCGCAGTGAAGGACAGAGTGAGAAATGCAACAGCAGTGTGCCTGACCACTGACTGTTGGACTTCAAGGAATACCACCTCATTTATGTCTGTAACCTGTCATTACATTGAAAATTACAAAACAGTGTCGTCTCTTCTAGAGTGTTTTGAATTCAGTGAAAGGCACACAGCCGAAAACCTTGCAGACGAACTTAGAGTGGCGAAAGAGTGGGAGGTTGACAAAAAAGTGGTTTGCTGTTCAAGCGATAATGCTGCAAACATCACAAAAGCAATCAGACTTCTGAAGTGGAGCCATCTTCCGTGTGTTGCACACACTATAAATTTAATAGTAAGAGATAGCCTAAAGGTGATGAAGTCCACCACTGATAAGTTAACGGCAATAGTGGAGTTCTTCCACAAAAGCGCTGTGGCCGCGGAGAGACTGAAGTCAACCCAGAAGCAGATGGGGGTGCCTGTCCTTCGGCCCAAGCAGGACTGCGTCACCCGATGGAACTCCACTTTCCATATGTTGAAAAGGGCAATGGAGTCAAAAGACGCCATCGTATCGACACTGGCTATCATGAATTCAAACATTGAGCTACTGACCCAAGAAGAATGGCTGGAGATAAAAGAGGCCTGTGCTGTTCTGGAGCCTTTCGACCAGGTGACTGTGAAGATCAGTGCGGACAGGTACAGTAGACGATTTATTTATGGAATTCTGTATTTGTTTCTGTTTGTTCGAGAGACATTAGTGGGATATCCCAGAACATCCTCACTCTGTAATTTGTAAACAATAATCTGGTGTTTTTAAAATCAAATTCAATCAATCAATCAATCAGATTTATTTATATAGGCCTAGCACAAAACTTGACAAATTCAAGTGCATGAAACAGCTTGACCATTGGGCAATCCCACCACAAAACCTTTCCATAGGCATGCAACGTTTATCACATAAAAAGTGGAATATGAACGCATTTCATTACACCTGACAATTAAACGGAGCTGCGGCTGTTCGCTGATTCCTGAGCTCCCAGCGCAGTGTTGATTTGCGTGTCTTTTTTAGATGGTGAGCGTAAACGACGGAAAGCCCTCTAATTGGACGGGCTAGACTGACAAGTAGACGGGCATAGGCCCGTCCAGGCCCGCCCGTGGCTACGCACATCATTACTAGATCCACGAACAGTAAACGTGCACTCCTACACTCAAAAACGTAACGCAAATAATCCATTAATCTGGACAGACAAATGTATTTACAGCAACAGCAAAACGATGGCCAAATCAAAAAGTAAACATAGCAGATGAATAGGCTAGGCTAGTAGCCTATTCTCCTGGCACAGTGGCCATTGAACCACAAACTGATAAACAATTAGTTAAAATAATAAAATAAACACATAGGCTACTCACCAGTTCAGAAGTTAACTTTCAGCTCAGCAAACCCGTTAACAATAGAGTTGAAAAAGAAAAAGTCCTATGTCACTCTCGTTGGAGAGAAGGCTATGGTAATCCACCCAAACAGAGCCTCCAGGTGTAGGCCTATAGGCTAACTTCTCTGGGTCACCGGTATCGTTGACATTGCTAACGCTAGGCAGCGCTAACTCTTGACGAGCCATTTTTAAAAATAGATTTAATTTAAGCAAATTGGACTTGCGCACAACCAGTTCCCTATTTTCTATTATTTTTTGAGCACCACGCTGCTGAAGGCTTAAATAGGTTAGCTGGGACAATCCTTCAGGAAGGAACACTATGCCTAGCACTTAGTAGTCAACAATCAGAATTGATGAGCTAAAAAATGACTGAACAAACAGATTTCCCAGCAGGCAATGTTCTTTTGTTATTTTGTAGGCCTAAATGTTGAGAAAAAATAAAACAAAATAAAAGTAATTGCGATTATGATTCACAGTCAAAGTATCATTATTAAAGTCCAACATAGGCTAAATTAAGAAAAGGAGAAGAAAATATATAGCATATATATATATATATATATATATATATATACACCAAACTACTTTAAATAAGCACTTATTGTGAATTTGCCTCAATAAATAATACATATGTTCATAAATATGTTGTTGAATAAATATGTTCATAAATATAATAAATATGTTCATAAATATGTTGTTGAATTATTGTTATCTCCTTTTATAGTTATGTGACAGCCTCCAAGATGATCATACTCTGTAAGGGTCTGCAACGAGTTACTGCTAAACTCCAGAGGGATGGAACAGTAACTTTGGAGAAGGTCATAGAGTTGGTCAATGCGCTCTGTGCTTCAATGGAGAGAAGATTCCACAGAATGGAGTTTAACCCCATACTGGCCGAAACAACAATCTTGGACCCAAGATTAAAAAAGCTGGCCTTCCATGACAGCAGAGCTGTTGAGGAGGCAATTCAGAGAGTGACAGCAGCAGCTCGAAGCAGTCTCAGCAGCCAGCAGTCACAAACAAGAGAAGAGGGAGCACAGGCTATCGAGGAGCCATGCACTGCTGTGTGGAGTTTTTTTGACCAAAGGGCAACAGGAGACATAGAAAGAAGGAACCCCACAGCAGATGCCATGCTAGAAATCCGGTCATACCTTGAGGAGCCCCTCATCCCAAGGTCAACAGACCCACTGAGCTGGTGGGAAACCAAGGCTTCAGTGTACCCTCGCCTCACAAAAGTAATGACAGGCAGACTTTGCATCGTAGCAACATCGGTCCCCTCAGAGAGAATCTTCTCAAAAGCGGGACAGTTCATTACGGAGAGAAGAAAACAGGATTAGTGGATCGAAGCTGAAAACTTTAGCTTTTCTCAATGCTAATCTTTCTTAACCTGTTGAGGAATAGGCTACGGTCACAATATTAGAATGTTCGCAAACCAAGAGTTCTGCATGCGACAATTAATTTCAGAGATGTTCCCTGCTGAAACTATATAATTTGCGTAGGAACCAGGAAAATAATTCACTCCTCAACAAATTAAAGGCATTTTTTAGGGGTGCCCCAATTGCAATTCTTTAAAAAAATCTGTTTTATATTATCTGTTACTGTTACTTAATGAATGTTTTTATAGCCTAAGCATTACATACATAAATGAATGAATAAATACATGTTTTCACAGCATCCAATGAAGTGTTTAATTATTGTAATGATTTCAATTAAAGTGTAGTAGCCTACAAATCCATTTAATTATCATTTATTCAACAGGTTATTATTATTTTTTAGAGAGAGCCGTTTAAGAGCCAAAAGAGCCGGCTCTCATTGCTGAGCTGAGCCAAATGAACTGGCTCTTTAAGATGAGCCGTAATTCCCATCACTAGTGAGCAGCAGATATTTGTAATGGCAGAATAGTTTCGTAATTGAAAGACAGCAACTGTGGAATATTTTATACCTTTTTACCTATTTGTAAGTGAACGACATATGAGTAATACTTAAAATTTGTTATTTGTTAAATCACAAATCATTTTTACAGTTACAAATCCTGTTACACACACACACAATACATATGAGACACTTCTCATCCCTAAGGTGGTGCAAAAGTCTGTAAACCTGTAGAAAAGATTTGTAACTGTAGAGCAGCTTTTTGTGCGTAGAATATTGATGTGGAATTGTAGAATTTATTTGTAATTGTAAAATATTTTTAACTGTAGGATGATTTGTAGCTGTAAAACCGATCCGTACCCGTAGAATAGATTTGTAAGTGTAGCGCATATGTGTGATATTGACAATTACTTGTACAGATCATTTTTACAGTTACAAATAATTTCTACAGTTTCAAAACGTGATACACACGTACAAAACTTTTGAGTCTAATATTCTTCCATAGTGGTCAGGGGTGTTCACTGATATGCTCACACAAAAATCGCTGCAAAAGATTCTTTCCAACAGGTTTTATCGTAGTTTTTGTCCAACTCCATTGACTTGTATTGGATGTGCTGTGAGGTACGGTATTACTCCGCTGCCGGTGTTACCGGATATACGGTTTCTGAGATTCTGAGTTTCCAGGGCGGAGTTTAGCATGAATATTTATGAACGGAGGATGTCGTGCGCGAGTGCCTAGACGCCCATTGCTGAAGCGTGAATGAAATGGAACTGAAAATGTTGTCAAAGAAAGTAGAAGACCACGGCCTTTTAACACGTTTTTGGATGTTGTCATGTGTTATTAATGGAAAGTATGACTATGTCGTGTTCAGATGCAATTTGGCGTCAATGTTGTTATCTTGTGTCGTAGCCAGTCAAACAAAACCTTGTGTCAGATTAAGTGGGTCGCTTATCATTAAGGATATTGGCAATTTTTGACTGGCATAATAACAGCTCTAAGGTGGATAGAGGAGATAAAACCATTAACATCTCTAATATGCTCTGATTCAAGGGCTGTACTTATTTATTATCTCTAGATTTATTTTTACACCTTTCTGATTGAGTAGCCAAAACCTCCTATAGCATCACTCTACACACTCCTGTACAGTAGGTGGCGGTATACATCAATTAAACGATGTAATCTGCCATTAAAGGAAAGAAGAAGTAGCAAATTGCTATTATAATGGCACAACTGGCAGGGCAACAGGAGTGGTTTGGCCTCGAGGAAACCGACATGCTCGTGCATGAGGTTAAGGCCCGCGAGCACACCATTTTCTGGGACACAAGAACGCCACCAAAGCTCCCCGAGGTGAGGCAGGCTCCAGGAGGCTCCAGGAGGTTGCGGGGATTGAAAATAAATAATACTATTAGGTAGCTTACCAGGCTACAGATGCTGCTGCTAGAGCATTTGGGTTCAATGGCATCGGCACATGCAATTCAGCATCACGCCTTCTAAAGTCCTGTAATGTTTCCTCATTTATGTCTACAACACATCTATGGCGCATGGCAATGTTATGCAACACACAACATGCCACAAATAATGTAGGGTGACCTTAGCAATTCTCTGGGTTGATGGTTTAATGTGGTGGGTTTACAGTTTTTCTCAATTGTTTACACACAAAAACTGGTACTTGGGACACAGTGACCACAACATGTAACTCATGCACCAACCCCCTGGACCAATTCTGCTAAAATACCAGCGCAATTCCTGCTTTACACTCAAATTGCAGTTCTAAAACAAACTTTTCTCATAACACTACACGGAATTATCTGCATTTGGCACAATTTTCATGAAGAAAATCTCTTGACAAGGAACACACTGCCATTCAAATTCTAAAGTGAATTGCCCTGCTATGCACACTGACTCATCACATGGGCAAACACCTGTCATACAGTTTTAGCAATCAGAGCTTTAGCATAATGCTTGTGATGTGGATGAGGTGCTGTGGCCAGACCGAAACAGAAGAGAGGATGCACCATAGTTTTTTTTTTTACTCTAACTGTATACAGTATTTTTTTCTGTTGTTTTGTATGTAGACCACTGTATGTGCAACTTTATGTTGGTTGGGATGCGCACTGTGTACATTTTTTCTGGGAAAAAATAAAATATATTTGTTACAGTGTATTTGTGTGTTCTGAGTATACAAACCATATTCTCAAATATTTTACAACACAGTTATGTATGTACTGTCTGTAGTAAATGCAGAGATCAAATTTCCCTCACGGTATCAAAAGAGTATATACTATACACTGAACAAAGATGAAGACACACACACACAAAGACATTGAGCATGTCAGTGTTCAACTGGTTCTTATAAATGTCTATTAATATGATGGTTTGTGTGTGTCATTTGAAAACAAAATACCATTTTGAGGGGAAATAACATTATTTTGAATGTAAAGTTTCATTTTGCAGGAGAATTGTTTAGGAGAATTTAGTGGAGGAGAATTTAGTGGAGGTGTGAATTTAGAGATTAGCAGGGATTGGGTTGGTTGTCCAACCAAATCCTCCATTGTAACTGAAAACATTTCATACTGTATATTTTTGTCTGTATTTACAGTTTAGCCAATTTATTTGCAATTAAATATGATTTAACCCCTAGGGTATTTTTAGTGTAATTTTAAACTCTTATGTTGGTCATTGTAAAGTCCATTTAAACATGCTAAATCTTGTTCATTGTTTGGACAGTCTAGGCCAGAGGTTCTCAACTTTTTGTGGGACTAAGGCACACTAATGGTCAAATCAAATCTCCAAAGCTCACGACCACTACTGATTATGAAGTATCACACACTTTATTGCAGGCTATAACATGGATGTTAATTTTATGAGTCTGTATGTACTGTACATCAGGTTCCTCAATTGCAGTTGGTTATCTGCCAAGACTAATTGTTTGAATGCCTTCAGCGTCATCTACAAAGACAAAAGATGAGTTGAACTTTTCAAAAGAAAAAAATATAAATTCACGTTCAACGAGTATAGCATCACACAACAGAGCTAACAATATATACCTTTGTTTAGAAAGCAATTTGTTATAGTTGTCTTTTAATTTTAGAACTTGGAATCAAGACTATCACACACAAACACCTTTATATTTGATCTGCTTGAGACTACGACTTCTGTCCAGTATGGAATTTCTGGTGTTTCTACATGAGCAAGTTGAGTGAAAGCCTTTCCACACTGGATAAAAATGTCAAAGACTTTCCCACACAATGGATCCTCTGCTGTGCCTTGAGATGAGACCTTCATCATACAGTGTAATATGTGTGGTCAAAATTAACCCAAGACAACTGGTGTGAGACTGCAGCTTTATTCACGACGCCGGGAGCATGTTACCCATATGAAATGTCAAATTAACAAGCCCACACATCTGTGGGTGAAGCCAACTCTTATACCCTTACCCCACACCCATGGAAAATCACAAGTTGTCACCCTCCAGTGATCACTTAACCATCTGGTATTTTAACAGAGAAAAGTAATGTTTACGACCCCCCATCCTGAGGGTTACCCACAGTTCGGTGACACAGAGGTTAATTTAACTAAACATTCCAAAATAGGAGTTTCAGAAAACACAAGGGTCAGAGTAAGGAGATGACAATTAGATTTCAGAACATGTATATAAGGTATACTAAACATTCAATGAGAAACATAAAAATTATCGCACATATGTTTATTTTTTATTTTCAGAATGGACTATCTATTGTATCTTAGCACAGTACACACACACACATGCCATTAAACACCTCACAAAGAAATAAATAAAAACAGAATAATTGCTATTCCAGGCTGACATTGATATGGAGAAAAATCACATCAAATTGTCATTCAGTTCTCCAGAAGATGCTGATGTCTATGCAATTGAGCCAGTTGTGTAAAAGTCTTTTCACATTAAGAAAACTGGTACTTTTTTTTTAAAGTATGGATCCTCTGGTGTAGAACACTGATGTGTTTTTTCTCCAGAATGGATCTTCTGATGTTCCTTCAGGCTAGACTTATGTTTAAAGGCCTTTACACACTGAGTACACTTATGTGGCCTTTCTCCAGTATGTGTGACCTGATGTACACTGAGTTCTGAACCCTTCCTGAAACTCTTTCCACATGTAGTACACTGATGTGGTTTCTCTCCAGTATGGATCATCTGATGTGACTTGAGATCAAACATTCTAGCAAAGTATTTTTTACACTGAGAACACTGATGTGGCTTTTCACCAGTATGGATCCTCTGATGTTCCTTCAGGCTAAACTTATGTTTAAAGGCCTTTCCACACTGTGAACATGGATATAGCCTTTCTCCAGTATGTGTGACCTGATGTACAGTGAGTTCTGAACCCGTCCTGAAACTCTTTCCACATGTAGTACACTGATATGGCTTTTCTCCAGTATGGATCCTCTGATGTGCGTTGAGATTAAATTTACGTGTAAAGGCTTTTCCACACTGAGAACATTGATGTAGTTTGTCTCCAGAATGTGTCTTCTGATGGGCAGTGAGCTCTGAGTGTTTCCTGAAACTTTTCTGGCATATAGTACACTGATTTGCAAGAGTAGGAAGACCAGCTGATATTTCCAAACACTGGGGTGCGTGTTGTTCCTCCCTGGTGTCCAACTCCTGGTGTAATTTCTGGTATGAAGTCTCCTGGCAACACACTTGGTTTCCTTTTTCCTCCCTGTGCACTATTTTATTAGCGTAGATCATTTGAATGTCTCCTGCAATATTATTTCCTCTTGGAAAAGAACATATGTGGTCATATTCTATTAAATCAGATATTTCTTCCTTTTTAATATCCGCAGGTGGTGACATGATCGTTTCAGCCTTATAGTCATGATCCAGTCCAGACTCTTCTTTCTGCGTTGTAAACGAAAACTGCTGTAAAAAATCATCAAATTCCTCTTGTTCATTCTCCTTCTTCACTGCCTTGATCTGGTCAGATGATCCATTAAGTCCTGACATTTCAGCCTTCAGTTTCTTTAGAGTTAAATCACATCAAATAGCCCTTCAATAAAAGGATGAAAGTGTACCCGTGACAAAGTATTACAGTATATGTGAACTGATGTACAGAAATAAAGTATATTTCCTGGATCCCAGAGTCTCTCTTAAAATTTGACTTCAGTATTGAGACCACAGTCTGTTGTGTTCTCAATATATCCCCTTTGCCTGCCCCATTAGCTTCCTGGATTCACACCTGACCAATCAGCTGCAAGGGCTATTGGAATGCAAATCAGATGTGGGAGGGAATTCCATATGTATGAGCACTCTTCACACATCTGATGATTCTTGGATGGACATGGCTATACCTCAAACTATTCAAACACAACAGTTGTCATATTTCTGACGGACCGGTAGCAGGGACATTGATAGTATTTGTGAGAGGTGGTTCTGATGGTATTACGGGGGTTCAGCAGGTGTCTCCCCTGGGAAAATTTCCATATTTTGGCTGTTAAATACACCCTTTAACACAGTTTGGAAGGGCCATACAAACTATTACAGAGCAAGCAGGGCCCGTTTTCTGTCTGACTCAGGTGACGTGAACATTGGCTACATGCATTATAAGGTTTTCACTTCACTGCTGCTTGACATGGAGACATATTTCACGTTAACATTGGAGATGTTAGCAAAACTATCGCGTTTGGTAAATGGAGATGCAGATCATTTCCCTCATTAATTTCTTGCGCAACAGCCCAAATTATGCGCTCACTCCAGCGAGACGAGTGAGGTAATTGTAGGCCTATTTGTCATTGCTATTTGCTACGATATAAGCTACTGTTAGGCCTACAACATGTCGCAATTTATTAGGCTATCCAATCTCTATGCTGTTTTCATGAACAGGAATCCACTTCATTCACATGCCCATGAGTGGTTCAGTTTGTCAGTTTCACTTTCGCAAACACGCATACCGGTACACATTGAATGAGCACTCACCACTTCCAGCTAATGTTATGCCTCTATATTTTATAAATTAAGAAGTATTTCTTGATCAGGAAAACTTTTAGTTTATTTTTCTTTCGGTCCACGGTTCCATAACACCATTCAGTTGTGTCGCAAATTAACAGACAGAAGCACCGGGCATAATCTAGTCTAAATTCATGGCATTTTTTTTTTTAAATCCGAGGGCCCCCATTTGCTCAGGGCCCCTGTGCATGTGCACACTTGGCACAAGCCATGATCTGTCCCTGATTCTCCCACTCCACATGCACACACGCGCGAGCGCACACATACATACACACTCACTTTCTCAAAATGTAAATATTGGGACAATTTAGGGTTATGTCATGTTCCTCTGCACCAAAAGCTCTGTGTGTGTATGTGTACGCGCGCGAGAGAAAGAGAGTGTGTATCTGCGTATAGAGATGGACACAAAATATAAAGACAGCATAGAAAACACATCTGAACAGAAAACAGAGTTACCCCAATGGAGAGTTTATGTTGTCTCTGTGCGATCATTTTCAAGCAATTCAAACAACGACAGAGAGAGAGAGAGGGAAAGAGGGAGAGACAGAGATGAAAATTGAGAAGATGGAAGGGAAGTTTTGAGGGACAGAAACCTTTCGAGAGCAAAAATAACAGAGAGAAACAAGAGTCAACCGTGTCAGAGAGAACAGACTGTTCCTCTGAAGCTATAACTTTGCGCTTCTCCTTCTGTAACGTGAGTACAGTGTTTATGATATGTGTTGTGGATGGAGGGGAGCTGGGAGCCAATAGTGTTTTGGGCAGATATCACTACTCTTTGTAGTGCTTTGCGATCGGCAGCATTGTGATTACCGAACCATACAGAGATGCGGTTCGTGAATATGCTCTCAAAGGTAAAGGTAAGTATGTAATGGTAGTTTTAGGCTGATGTAAAAAAACATACATTTACGTTTAATTAGTTTAGTCCAAATATGTACAACCACAAATCTTGAACTCCATGACGAGATATCTCATAAAGGTTTCTGACTCTACACAGTAAATAATAATTTGAGAAATACGGCCTCTTCGCTAAATAGCACACAAAATACTGTATACTTCGGTCGCCTCACTGGAAGATTGCGTTCGCAATCTGCGGTTTGTCCATGACGCTGATAACGCTACGTTCGCAAATGTACGTACATCTGGTCCCCAGTGAACTGCAGCACTCTTGGTGGAGATTCTTTAGTCTTTAGCATTCTGGATTCAAACCTAACAGATCATCTGAAGACACTATAATGCAAATCTTAATCACAAAGGATTATGGGTGGGAACTCCATATGTATGAGCACTCTTCACACGTCTGATGGTTCTCAGGTGGCCATGGCCATACATGGCTAAACTGAGATACAAAGGAGAGTAGGAGGGGTGGGGGTGGATGGAGGTGTGAATTTTAAAGATTAGCAGGGGTTGGTTATCTGCCAAGCAGTGTTGGGGAAGTTACTTTTAAAAAGTAGTGTTTGCTCGTTACTCATTACTTCTCAAAAAAGTAACCCGTTACTTTACTTAGTTACCCTCTATGGAAAGTAACTTATTACATTACTCGTTTCTTTTATGTTACTTTTGTTGCTCGACTTTGGGCAGAACCCAATATCTGTTCCTAAATGTGTAGGCCTAAATAAAGTTCTACTATGGAGGACATAACAGGTATTTATTTTGTGCTCTTTATTATAAAAAATGCCACAAACAGAGCACTTGACAAAACATTGGGCTTATAGGCTTCAACACCACCACTAAAGCCCTATGAAACAATATCAAATAACATAGCCTCGCTACATCTTGGGCATATAGGTGAACACAAAATATATGAGGGCTTATTTTATAGCCTTATACTCTTTTATTAAACAGGCACTCCTCCGAAATTTGGTGCAAAGCTTGTGCAAATTGAATCAATAGGCTGGCAGTTGAGTTAACGGCAGTAGACAAAATCAGGGGACAGTGTACAGAAGGCTAGGCTTAGCCTGACGAGCCAGACCCACATTTGCTGCCCCTAGGGTGCGTCTAGATTTCTAGGCTAGGCTAGGCTACAACTAACACTCACATTCCTCCCCTAGGTTTCAATGAGTTCTAGGCTACCTTCATCCCTCAGAAGTTAGCGTTGGCTGCGTCTTGCTTGCTATGATTGCACTTCATTGCCACCAGCCTCTGTCACGTACCGTGTGGAGCTATAATTGCACTTCATGCTACCAGCCTCTGTCACGTAGGCTGCCGTGTGGAGCTCGTGCCTATTGCGCAAGCGCGCAACTGAGAAAGCAGCGTCGCTGTCAAATCTGTCCCTGGGAAAAGTAACGTTGCGCCAATATGAAAAAGGAACTATGTTACGTTACCAAATTTTCAGTAGTAACGCGTTACACTACTTTTTACTTAAAAAAAGTAGTTACGTTACTGTAACTCGTTACTTTGTAACTCGTTACACACAACACTGCTGCCAAGACTGTTTTAATGGCTTTAGAATCATCTACAAGGACAAAAGATGAGTTGAATTTTTCAAAAGAAAAGCATACTCAACTATAAATTTATGTTCAACCAGTAACATCACACAATCAGCTAACATTATATAACTTTGTTTAGAAAGCAACTCGTTATAGATGTCTAAACCACCCTGCAACTGTCTTGTCATTTTAGATCTTGGAATGAAGACTTTATCACACACCAACACGTTTATATTTGATCTGCTGGATTCTGAGTTCTGAGACTACAGCTTATTCTGCCCAGTATGGATTTTCTGGTGTTTCTACATGAGCAAATTTCCAAGACTTTCCCACAAAATGGATCCACTGCTGTGCCTTGATATGAGACTTGTGCATGACGGCTTTGTTATACAGTGAGAACTGTGTGATCTGTTTTTTTTTTCAGAATTGACTATCTAGTGTATCTTAGCACAGGAGCCTACACACACACACACACACATGCCATTAAACACCTCAAAGAAATAAGTAAAAAGAATAATTGCTATTCCAGGCTGACATTGATGTGGAGAAAAATCAATTCAAATTGTCATTCAGTTCTCCAGAAGATGCTGATGCCTATGCAATTGAGCCAGTTGTGTGAAAGTCTTTTCACATCAACAAAACTTGGTAACACTTTACTTGAGTTCATAGCACATTCATAGCAGCTGTCATAAACTACACATAAAGCATTCATGACTGTTTCATGAGACATGACTCAACATTCATACCAAACCTTTCATGAATATGGAAAACAGAACGACAACAACTTGTCAAAAAAAAGTCCAACATCGTATTTGTGTATCTTTGTAAATATTTCATGAATATCTTATGAAGTCTACATTGAATGTCACTTTATTATACAAGTTGTGAAGTATTTGTAATTAACACTGGGAGGTAAACTAGCCTACATTCAGCTGACCCGTATTTGTGTAACCTGGAACGGTTGGAAACTCCCAGTAGCAAAAGATGAGAAATCATCTGCAAAGGTTACATTATAAAACAAATATATTTTTATGAAACAAAAATTATTTGCTTGACCATGTTCTGTCTTTTCTGTCTTTGTGTTATGAACTCACCCGTCAAGTAAAGTGTTGCCGAAAACTCTTTTTTTTTCAAGTATGCGTCCTCTGGTGTTTCTTGAGAGAATGCAGATGGGTAAAGGCCTTTCCACACTGTGAACATGGATATAGCCTTTATCCAGTATGTGTGACCTGATGTTTCGTGAGTTCTGAGCCCGTCCTGAAATGCTTTCCACATACAGTACACAGATATGGTTTCTTTCCAGTATGGATCCTCTGATGTTCCTTGAGGATACACTTCTGACTAAAGGCATTTCCACACTGAGAACACTAATATGACTTTCCACCAGTATGTGTGACCTGATGTTTTGTGAGTTCTGAGCCCGTCCTGAAATGCTTTCCACATACAGTACACATATATGGTTTCTCTCCAGTATGGATCCTCTGATGTACTTTGAGGATACACTTGTGACTAAAGGCCTTTCCACACTGAGAACACTGATATGGCTTCTCTCCAGAATGCGTGATCTGATGTGAAGAGAGGTTTTGGGCTGTTGTGAATCTCTTTTCACATGTAGTACACTGATGTGCACCTAATGTTATGCCTCTATATTTTATGAAGTAAGAAGCATTTATTGATCAGGAAAACATTTAGTTTATTTTCCATAACACCATTCAGTTGTGCCGCAAATTAACAGACAGAAGCACCGGGCATAATTTACCCTAAATTCATGGCAATTGTTTTTTTTTAATCCAAGGGCCCCCATTGGCTCAGGGCCCCTGTGCATGTGCACACTTGGCACAAGCCATGATCCGTCCCTGACTCCCCCACTCCACATACACACACACACACACGCGTATACACACACACTCTCTATGCACCAAAAGCTCAGTGTGTGTGTGTGTATGTGTACGCGCGAGAGAGAGATTCTGTGTTTCTGCGTAAAGAGATCGGACACAAAATATAAAGACAGCACAGATAACACATCTGAATAGAAAAACAGAGTTACCCCAATGGAGAGTTTATGTTGTCTATGTGCGATCATTTTCAAGGAATTCAAACAACGACAGAGAGAGAGAGAGAGGGAAAGAGGGAGAGACAGAGATCAAAATTGAGAAGATGAAAAGGAAGTTTTGAGGGACAGAAACCTTTTGAGAGCAAAAATAACAGAGAGAAACAAGAGTCAACCGTGTCAGAGAGAACAGACTGTTCCTCTGAAGCTATAACGTTGTTCTTCTCCTTCTGTAACGTGAGTACAGTGTTCATGATATGTGTTGAGGATGGAGGGGAGCTGGGAGCCAATAGTCTTTTGGGCAGATTTCACTACTCTTTGTAGTGCTTTGCGATCAGCAGCATTGCGATTACCGTACCATACAGAGATGCGGTTCGTGAATATGCTCTCAATGGTAATGGTAAGTATGTAATGGTAGTTTTAGGCTAAAAAAACATACATTTACATTTAATTAGTTTAGTCCAAATATGTACAACCACAAATCTTGAACTCCATGACGAGATATCTCATAAAGGTTTCCGACTCTACACAGTAAATAATAATTTGAGAAATACGGCCTCTTCGCTAAATAGCACACAAAATACTGTATACTTCGGTAGCTTCACTGGAAGATTGCGTTCGCAATCTGCGGTTTGTCCATGACGCTGATAACGCTACGTTCGCAAATGTACGTAAATCTGGCCCCCAGTGAACTGCAGCACTCTTGGTGGAGATTCTTTAGTCTTTAGCATTCTGGATTCAAACCTAACAGATCATCTGAAGACACTATAATGCGAATCTTAATCACAAAGGATTATGGGTGGGAACTCCATATGTATGAGCACTCTTCACACGTCTGATGGTTCTCAGATGGCCATGGCCATACATGGCTAAACTGCAGATACAAAGGAGAGTAGGAGGGGGTGGGGGTGGATGGAGGTGTGAATTTTAAAGATTAGCAGGGGTTGGTTATCTGCCAAGACTGTTTTAATGGCTTTAGAATAATCTACAAAGACAAAAGATGAGTTGAATTTTTCAAAAGAAAAGCATACTCAACTATAAATTTATTTTCAACCAGTAACACCACACAATCAGCTAACATTATATAACTTTGTTTAGTTGTCTAAACCACCCTGAGACTACAGCTTATTCTGCTCATGGATTTTCTGGTGTTTCTACATGAGAAAATTTCCAAGACTTTCTCACAAAATGAACCTGATACTGATGTGTTTTTTTTTTCAGAACAAACTATTTAGTGTGTCTTAGCACAATAGCCTACACACACACACACACACACCATTAAACACCTCAAAGAAATAAGTAAAAAGATGCTGATGTCTATGCAATTGATCCAGTTGTGTGAAAGTCTTTTCACATCAAGAAAACTGTTTTTTTACAAGTATGGGTCCTCTGGTGTCTCTTGAGCATTTGCAGAGAGCTAAAGGCCTTTCCACACTGTGAACATGGATACAGCCTTTCTCCAGTATGTGTGACCTGATGTTTCTTTAGTTCTGAGCCCGTCCTGAAATGCTTTCCACATGTAGTACACAGATATGGTTTTTCTCCAGTATGGATCCTCTGATGTACTTTGAGGCCAGAGTTGTGACTAAAGGCCTTTCCACACTGAGAACACTGATATAGCTTCTCTCCAGTATGCATGATCTGATGTGAAGAGAGGTTTTGGGCTGTTGTGAATCTCTTTTTACATGTAGTACACTGATGTGTTTTTTCTCCAGTATGGATCTTCTGATGTAATTTGAGGTTACACTTCTGACTAAAGGCCTTTCCACACTGAAAACACTGATATGGCTTCTCTCCAGTATGGATCTTCTGATGTGCCTTGAGATTACCCTTCTGAGTAAAGGCTTTTCCACACAGAGTACACTGATATGGCCTTTCTCCAGAATGTATGACCTGATGGGCAGTGAGCTTTGAGCGTTTCCTGAAACTTTTCTGACATATAGTACACTGATTTGCAAGAGTAGGAAGACCAGTGGATATTTCCAAACACTGGGGTGCATGTTGTTCCTCCCTGGTGTCCAACTCCTGGTGTAATTTCTGGTATGAAGTCTCCTGGCTACATGAGTGATTGTAACTCACTTGGTTTCCTTTTTCCTCCCAGTGTTCTCTTTTAGCTTGATCCCTTTGGATGTCTCCTACAACATAAAAAAGCAGGTGTTTGCAATAATATATATTAACATTGCACATATGTATTCTTTTTTATCTTAATACAAACTGTTCAGAAACTCACCTCTTGTAATATATTCATCTGTGTGATCTGAAGATATGTCTTCCTTTTTAATTTCCTCAGATGGTGACATTAATATTTCAGTCTTACATTCATGTTCCAGTCCAGGCTCTTCTTTCTCTTTCTGAGTTGTAAACAGATACTCTTGTAGGAAATCATCAAATTCTTCTTCTTCACTCTCCTTCTTCACTGCTGTGAGCTGGTCAGATGATCCAACAGGTCCTGCCATTTCTGTTTTTTAGAGAATAATCACATTAAATAGTCTTTCAATACAATGAAAAACGTAATCCTGTGCATAGGTGTACAAAATGTGACTTCAGTATTGAGAACCCAGTCTGTTGTGCTCATAATATAGTAATTTTGCCTGCCCCATTAGCTCCCTGGATTCACACCTGACCAATCAGCTGCAAGGGCTATTGGAATGCAAATCTGGTGTGGGAGGGAGTTCCATATATATGAGCACTTCACACATCTGATGGTCCTCAGGTGGACATGGCCATACCTCAAACTGCTCAAACTCCACAAAGGGGAGCAGGTGGGGGGGTGTTGTGGTGGTGTGAACTATGAAGGTTATGGGTGGGTCTGGACAATATACCATATGTGGAATTCTGTAGGTTAAGTGTTGTCTTTTATATAGGGTCCCTCATGGTAAAATGTGGTATTACAAGAGAGCCGGCCCAGTACTCCAGAACTAGCTGTTGTGAAATTGTTGGAATTTAATTGATTAACACATCACATAAACTGTTATTGTTGAGTGTTGTTGTGCCCTCGGAACCAAATCTGACAGCAAGCAGCTTTGGAGTTTTGGAAGTAGGCAGCCAGGCAGGCAGCTGGTGGATACATAACTGACATGCTTAAGGTAATGGTAAGGTAAAAGCAACAACTGAAATGCAGTGTTCAAACACGTGTATGAAATGTATTAAATATGCAAACACAGATCCGGTATAAACACTGACACCCCCCCTCAAAAAAAAAAAAAACTTTAAAATCATTGGTCCAGCCTTATCAATCACATTGATCAGAGATTCCTAACTTTAATTCCTAATTCGCTTAAAGTTTACAAAATGACAACAAACAGCATCAACAGCCATGAAACAATGTATATGGGTCTTTTGCTGTAACTGCATTTTTTATGTTTGCATTTTTTATGTTTATCACAATACGTTTCTATTTTGTCTTCCCCTCTCGTCACTGATTGGCCTGACATTTTTGTTGTCTGAGGGAAACGTTAGTAAATTATCGTGTCTCTGACTAGAATATGTGAAATAAAGTACATGTAAAGTACCTTTAAGATTGATTCCAGACAGGTACTGCACTTACAAATAAACTCCCGGACGAAGATTTACACTCATTACCATTCAGAAAATTAGACCCTATAGGTTGTTGGTAGACAGGAGTTTAATTCACTAGTTGTCCCTCTAATTCTTGTAATCTTTCATTTGTTCTGTCTTTTTGCCATCAGGGTGGCAAAGGAGCAACAAACAAGGACACCAGAAATGTACAGATTTTTACGTTGGACAAAGAAGCTTATTTTAGGCAGAGGAGTCACTTAAAATATATAGGGAACCACATTTTGAGATCTCACATATTGCCTGACCCACTAATATCCTGGATTATAACCAGTTTCCCAAATATTAACAAAGTAGCACTCACAAAAAACTGTTCAGAGGTCACAACTATACCTAGTCTATATTTGCAACAATTAAGGGGAGTTTATGAGCGGCCTGTGAAGCGAAACTAAAATTTTGTGAATAAAACAAAAGTGAAATTTCGTGAAGTCAATTCTTTGCTATATGATGACTGACGGGGACATTTTACTGTAGGCCGTATCTATTCAGTTCACCATGCTTACATTTCCAAAAACAAAGACTGGTTTGTGTTCTTTCTGGATTTAAATGGCATTCTGAAGGTCAATGAGAAAGTCCATGTTCCAAGAGGTGAGTCTGGTTCTACTTTAAATAAATCACCCTCTTTCATGGGAAAATGCTCGTCACAAACTGTGTGTGAAAAAAAAGCGTATGCGCGATTTACTCACTAAACAGATGCTGAAAACAGTACTGGTATTTTGCACGGCAAAAGTAGGGGGATCCAAAATAACAATTGCTCCAACG
Organism: Alosa pseudoharengus; assembly: GCF_046254945.1. Classification (NCBI taxonomy): domain Eukaryota; kingdom Metazoa; phylum Chordata; class Actinopteri; order Clupeiformes; family Clupeidae; genus Alosa; species Alosa pseudoharengus. The sequence continues at coordinate 10,745,258 of NW_027468718.1, read as the reverse complement.
CCCATGGTCCATGTATCTACATGGTAAACTAAGAAACCAGAAAGTAAAGTAATAAGTAGTGAAGTTACTTTTCAAATGCAGTAACTAGTAAAGTGATCTCATTACAATTTACAAAAGTAACTAGTAACTTATTATGTTTTAGTAACTACCCTAACACGGATTATAATTTTCAATAGCCAATTTTATTTGGCTTTAGTTGTAGTTATTTTGCTGTAGGCCTATTTGATTGATGTGCCTATAACATCGCTTTTTATGCTGGCTCATGCTTACTGGCGTAGGAGTAGGAAAACAGATTTGATCACAGAGGTTCATGGTGGTGGCACTACCTTGCCAATGTTTTATTAGTTCCAGCATTCCACTAAAAATTCATCACATCACACAACCAGCCAGCATTATATTATTTTTGTAAAGAAATGAAAAAGTTCTCAAAGCAATCTTCTTCTAAGTTTCGACATTTGAATAAAGACCATATCACACAAGTTCACCTTTATGTTTACTCTAATGGCTACTGAGTTCTGTGATCATTTTGATCATACTCCCCATATGACAATGCTACAGCCTTTGCCCAGTATTTTCGGATGACTATTCAAATTACCTTCATAAGTGACTGTCTTCTCACCCTGAAAACAGTTTCTCCAGAATTGGCCCTCTGGTGTGTCTAGAGAACTCAAAACCTAAAATGCAGTTCCTCACCGAGGACACTGATATGTGTTTTAACCTGTATGGGTCATCTGATGTCTTCTGAGAATAGATTTGCTAGTAAAGCCTTTTCCACATTGAGAACAGTGATGTGGCTTTTCTCCTGAATGGATCATCTGATGTAGCTTCAGCTGAGACTTCAGAGTAAAGGCCTTTCCACACTGAGGACACTGATGTGGCTTTTCTCTAGAATGTACTAATTGATGGATGGTGAGATCTGAACTGGTCCTGAAACTCTTCCCACATGTAATGCACAGATATGGCTTTTCTCCAGCATGGATCAATTGGTGTCTTTTAAGATGACATATTCGACTAAATGTCTTTCCACACATAGAACAGTGATGTGTTTTTTTTTCGAGTATGGCTGCTCAGATGTGTATTGAGATGACCTGTTTTAGCAAAGATGGATTCTCTGATGTGCCTTGAGTGCAGACTTTTGAATAAAGGCTTTCCCACACTGAGGACACTGATGTGGTTTTTCTCCAGTATGGATCCTCTGATGATCCTTAAGATTAGACTTCCAAGCAAAAGCCTTTCCACACAAGGTACACTGATGTGGCTTTTCTCCCGTATGGATTCTCTGATGTGCCTTGAGATCAGTCTTGTGACTAAAGGCTTTCCCACACTGAGGACACTGATGTAGTTTTTCTCCAGTATGGATCCTCTGATATGCCCTGAGATTACACATTTGAGTAAAGGCTTTTCCACAATCAGGACACTGATGTGGCTTTTCTCCATAATGGATTCTCTGGTGTACCTGGAGACTACCTTTCTGAGTAAAGACTTTTCCACACTGAGAACAGTGATGTGGTTTTTCTCCAGTATGGCTGCTCAGATGTCTATTGAGATGATCTGTTTTAGCAAAGGCTTTTCCACACTGAGGACACTGAAATGGCTTCTCTCCAGTATGGATCCTCTGATGTTCCTTGAGATTAGACTTCCGAGCAAAGGCCTTTCCACACAGGGTACACTGATGTGGCTTTTCTCCCGTATGGATTCTCTGATGTACCTTGAGTGTATTCTTTTGAATAAAGGCTTTCCCACACTGAGGACACTGATGTAGTTTTTCTCCAGTATGAATTCTCTGATGTGCCCTGAGATTACACATTTGAGTAAAGGCTTTTCCACAATGAGGACACTGATGTGGCTTTTCTCCATAATGGATCCTCTGGTGTACCTGGAGACTACCTTTCTGAGTAAAGACTTTTCCACACATAGAACAGTGATGTGGTTTGTCTCCAGAATGTGTAATCTGATGGGCAGTGAGCTCTGAGCGTGTTCTGAAACTTTTCTGGCATATAGTACACTGATATGTAAGAGCAGGATGTTGTTCCTCCCTGGTGTCCAACTCCAGGTGTAATTTCTGGTATGAAGTCTCCTGGCTACATGAGTGATTGTAACTCACTTGGTTTCCTTTTTCCTCCCAGTGTTCTCTTTTAGCTTGATCCCTTTGGATGTCTCCTACAACATAAAAAAGCAGGTGTTTGCAATAATATATATATTCACATTGCAAATATTTATTCTTTTTTATCTTAATACAAACTGTTCAAAAACTCACCTCTTGTAATATATTCATCTGTGTGATCATGAAGATCTGAGGATATGTCTTCCTGTTTAATGTCCTGTGGTGACATTAATATTTCAGTCTTACATTCATGTTCCAGTCCAGGCTCTTCTTTCTCTTTCTGAGTTGTAAACAGATACTCTTGTAGGAAATCATCAAATTCTTCTTCACTCTCCTTCTTCACTGCAGTGAACTGGTCAGATGATCCAACAGGTCCTGCCATTTCAAATTTCTGTTTTTTAGAGAATAATCACATCAAATAGTCTTTCAATACAATGAAAAATGTAGTCCTGTGGATAGGTGTACAAAATCATACTTCAGTATTGAGACCCCAGTCTGTTGTGCTCATAATATAGTCATTTTGCCTGCCCCATTAGCTCCCTGGATTCACACCTAACCAATCAGCTGCCAGGGCTATTGGAATGCAAATCTGGTGTGGGAGGGAGTTCCATATGCATGAGCACTCTTCACACATCTGATGGTCCTCAGGTGAACTATGAAGGTTATGGGTGAGTAGGTGGGGGTGGGGTGGAGTTGTGGTGGTGTGAACTACAAAGGTAATGGGTCGGCCTGGACAATATATTGTATGTAATGAGTGGTATAGCCAAAAGCGTTGTCTTTTAGACAGAGGTCCCACATGGTAGAATGTGGTATTACAAGAGAGCCGGCCCAGTGCTAGTTGATGTGCTGGCTTTGTTTCTGTAGAAGAAATCCATTTTTTGTCTCCTGTTGTCCAGATATCCCCTGAGGTTAATGTGCATCCCTATGGCACATAGGAAACAATTTGTTGAAGCAGCTTTTATGTCAGTTCTAGACTATGGTGATGTGATATATAGAAATGCTACTGCCTGCTCACTTAAAGTCCTGGACTCAGTCTACCACTCTGCCCTGAGATTCATTACTGGTGATGGCTATATCACGCATCATTGTGTCCTCTATGGTAAAGTGGGTTGATCATCTTTCACATAGAGGAGACATAATCATTGGTATCTGTTTATTTACAAAGGTATTGTTGGGAATTTACCAGGTTATATTTCAAACATGCTTGTTTGGAATTCTAGTCCCTATCAGACCAGATCTAATGACTGTTTGATGCTCAAGGTTCCTCGTATCCACACTGAGTTGGGAAAGCTGGCCTTTTGTAATGGTGCCCCTACTTCCTGAAATAATCTTCAATGTAACATAAACATTAACTCTCTACTTTCCAATAATCAATTCAGATATGTAATCACAAACCTTCCTATGTCAAATTGTACCTTTTTTATATATAGGAAAATCACCTATTACCAACTGTATTTCTAACCTGTGTCACTTAATATTAATTTCTATCCAAACCAAGATGGTAGATTCCTAAAGAAACACAAGCACCCACACCATAAGTGTATTTAAATTAGCTGTGTACCAAAAATTACAGATTACCACGACTCGAAGAGCCGTAAACAGTGTTGTAAGGCTGCGTGTACAAATCCGCTTGGAGGTCCAGTGGAAATTTGCGATGAGAATTCTCAGTCTAACCGTTGGTGCCGTGAGAAAGGTTGGAAATAGGCACCCACCAGCCCAGCACTAAACTCTGAGCGTGGTAAACAAAATCAGATATTTCAGGTAGTAAAAGCCCCGGTAAGAGCCAAACTAGATTTTGTTCAAATGTACGGTTCAAAAATGTAAGGTTCATTTATCAAATGTGTTCCTAGGTTTCTTAAAGGAACACGCCACCCAATATCAGTAGTAATATATGTTCTTACCTTAACTTTCACGAGTTGAGTCATACCTCTCCCGTGTCCGTACGTGCACTCAAACGCTCTGGTGCGCGGCTGGACTGTGTTAGCATGTTGCTATGCTAGCGGGCTTTGATGGCAACTAAGCGTAGAAGTAATCAAAAACATCCACGTTTTACCGACTTAAATACAGTTGCACGAGTAGTTGATAAAAATGCTACGGCCACGCAACGTGAAACGTGGCGATTTTCCAAGCGAATAAACCGGAGAACTACAATGTGTGGCGCAATAGCACTTGGGAGTACTTCGACCTAGCGTAGTAGTATTGTTAACACCTAATTGTAGATCCTATCCACCACAGAGTTTAGAATCCATGCTGGATCGACCCTCAGCCTCTCCCTCCCCTCTGAGCGAGAGAGAGGCACACACACTAGAGATGCGCTGATGGGCTATTATTTCAACCATAACTGCATAGCAAAACTTATCATCCATCAGCCAGTTTTTTGACCAATTTTCGAAACGGCACCCGCCCACCATCCGCTGGTTGTTTTAATGTAGGCTATATGGGTGATGCAGCGCTGCTGACGTGAGGCTAGCAAGCCCTTGCCTGTTCTAGGAAGACTGATCCAATGCAGCAAATATATTAAAAGGCTAAAGTCGTACATTGGCTATGTTGTAGCCTATCCCCAGAATATCAGCAGCAAACTCAGTCTCTGTCTCGCAAAACAGTCTCCAAATAAAACGCACATCGGCCTGTTGCCTATACTGCCAGCTTGTGACAATATATCGTCCAAAATGCTTGATTGCATTGCATTCTCCACATTTTTAGCTACATTTAATGTACCACATCAGCATTTTTGTTCAGTGAATCTTTTGTAAATTGCTTTCCTGCATTCAAGCTGATATACACCAAATCCCAATATGTCAAGCTGTATAGTAGTTACATATAATGTTAAGGGCATGCATAGTCCCATAAAAAGAAGGAAAATACTAGACCAACTTAAACGAATGAACTGTAATATTGCCCTCCTCCAGGAGACACACTTATCCGATGCTGAACATAAGAAACTGACTAAATCATGGGCTTCACAGGTTTTCTATTCTTCCCATTCATCTGGACGTAGGAGAGGTGTAGCAATTTTTGTTAGGTAGATCGCTTCAATTCTGCTTTGACTCTCAGTTTCAAGACAAAGAGGGGAGGTATGTGTTGGTAAATGGTACAATAAGTGGAGTTTGGGTAACGTTGTTAAATGTATATGCCCCAAATGATAATAGCCCACAATTTGTGAAAGCCATATTTGATTTAGTATTAGAGAAAGCACTAGGAATATTACTGATTGGAGGGGATTTCAACACCATGCTAAACCCGCTTTTGGATAAGAGCCCTATGTCTTCTGTCCATCCAACAACAATGAGTAGAACAATTGTTGTGAGGAATTTGCTTTCATCGACGTTTGGAGACATTTACACCCAAAGGGTCGAGATTATACATTCTACTCACACCCCCACTCAATTTACTCTAGAATTGATTATTTTTTTATGCCTAGAAATGAATCATATAGAGCAATTGACTGTCAAATCCATAACATAACTTTGTCAGACCATGCACCAGTGTCATTGGTTTGGGATGTGGGAAAGGCAGTGTCCTCCAGCAGATGGAGGCTTAATGCCTCTCTGTTAGGGATGCCATCATTTCAGGCTTTTCTGAGAATGGAGTTTGCCCTCTACTTAGAATTTAATGATAAAGAAGATATGTCCCCAATTATACTCTGGGAAGGTGCAAAGGCGGTGTTAAGGGGAAAGATCATTCAATTTGCCTCAGTTATAAAAAAAGTAAGGAAAGCTAAACAGAATGATTTGGAAAAGCAAATACATGACCTTGAAAAACAACATAAAGAAAATACATCCACTGAAAATCTTCAGAAGCTCAAACAGGCAAAACAGGAACTTGAGGAACTCCTGACTGAAAAAATTGAAAGAAACCTAAGGTTCCTGAAGCAGAAATATTATGAGCATGGGAATAGAGCGGGTCGTCTCCTGGCTTCCCAGTTGAGGAGAAAATGCAGTCTTGCTACTGTCCAAAAACTCAAAAGTAACGACCCTGGCAAACCATTCCTAACTAAGCCAGATGAGATTTCGGAAACTTTTGCAACATTCTACAAAGACTTATACTCAGACAAAGACACTGATGGCAATCCAACATTAATTGATTCTTAATTAAATTCCATAAACTTACCTAAAATAGATCATATTTCATCTGAGTTCATAGACAGGCCGATTACTAAACAGGAAATTGAGGATGCTATTAGAAACCTAAAGAATAATAAAAGTCCAGGTACAGATGGATACATTTTACAAAACTTTCATTGACCTCATCAGCCCAGTTTTGGAAAGAGCATTCTCCTCTGCCTTTGAGAGAGGGGAGTTACCTTTAACTTGGAGGGAAGCAATAGTTTCAGTAATACCTAAAGAGCATAAGGATCCTACAGATTGCGCATCATACAGACCAATTGCATTGTTAAACACAGATTGTAAATTATTAACATCTATACTAGCTAAAAGAGTGGAGTCTGTTATTGATACTTTAGTACAACCTGACCAGACAGGGTTCAAAACCGGTCGCTACTTACCAGATAATATCAGAAGACTGCTTAATGTAATGGAAGGCAGCAGAAACTACGCTTATCCTTGCATGGCACTGGCCGTCGATGCGTAAAAAGCATTAGACCGTGTATCATGGCCATTTCTATTTAAGACCTTAGATAAATTTGGCTTTGGCCCTAAGCTAATTGGATGGATACAGCTATTGTATACTGCCCCACAAAGCATGGTCAGAGTTAATGGACATATTTCACAACCTTTTGGTCTACATAGGGGAACACGCCAGGGCGGCCCTCTCTCACCACTCCTTTTTGCTCTAGTCATTGAACCATTAGCACAGATGATGAGAGAAGATACACTTATCAAAGGAATTGAAATTGGCAATGAAACACACAAAATCTCCCTATATGCAGACGATATATTAGTTTATATTTCAGACCCTTTAAACTCAATCCCTAGACTAATGGACTGTTTTACTAAATTTGGAAACCTCTCAGGATATAAAGTTAATGTCAACAAGACAGAAGCTCTGGCACTAAATCCACTTATCACACAATATCTTAGATCATCACTCCCATTTAAGTGGCCTAAGGATGGTATTACATATTTAGGCACTACCATTCCCCATGATTTAGATAAATTATATAAAGCCAATTATACTAAATTAATGGACAAAATATCTGCTGATCTTAGTAGATGGACTGTGCTCCCCCTTACACTTTCAGGTAGGATAGAGAGTATTAAAATGAATGTGCTCCCTAGGCTGCTATTTCTTTTTCAAACGTTGCCCCTTACACCACCGAAAAGTTTGTTTGTAACTTTAGACCGTCTCATCTCCAGATTTGTTTGGCAGGGAAAACGCCCGCGAGTAAAATACAAAGTGCTACAATTGCCTAAACATCAGGGAGGATGGGGTCTCCCCCACCTGAGAAAGTATTGGTTGGCTTGTCAACTACGGGCACTAACCATTTGGATTACAAATAAGGTGGACACAAGGTGGCTAGAGATGGAGAAATCAGTCTGCTCCTCGGTACCATTGGCATATGCCCCATTTACCAAGAATAAACCCTTAGAAGATACTTTGAACAGATGGTCAAAACTACTCTTAATGCATGGCGAGAGGTACAGCGAACCTTTGATCTCCCTGGCGACATATCAGGATTGTCAAGTATAGAGTATCTCAAAGATTTTATTCCTTTAAAATTAGATGTGGTATACAGAAGATGGAAATACTTAAATCTAACATTTGTCCATCAGCTTATTGAGACTCAGAAGTTAAAAACATTTGAACAACTTGTTGAGGAATTTCATATACCTAGATCAGACTTTTTTAGATATCTTCAGATAAGGAGCTTTCTACTCAAGCACCCTACCTGGGATGGCCTGAGGACATTGGGCTCTCCGATTGAGCAGTACTTGATGAAGATTCAAGAGGGAAGACATACAGGGAAACCCATTTCTAATTTATATAATGTGCTATCTAGCATGGAGCAAACAAACACTCTACATGTTAAACATAAATGGGAAAGGGAGCTAGAAATAGAAATTAGTGAGGAGAGTTGGGGCAATATTTCCTTGCAAATACATAGAGTTACCAATGCTGGCATATGGCAAGAGTTCTAATGGAAAGTAGTCAACAGATTTTTTAGAACCCCCCATATACTTTCTAAAATGGATCCCAGCCGAACAGGTGCATGTTGGAGGAACTGTGGGGAAGAGTCAGCAGATCACTTCCATATATTTTGGAAATGCCCTGTCTTAAATAACTTTTGGTGGGTGATTTCCTTGATAATATATTTGGCCTTCAGCTGCCTAGGGAACCAGTGTTGGCCATTCTTGGGGATGTTCCAGATGCAGGGATGAATGGCAAGACGAAATATTTATTACATATCCTTCTTGTAGCAGCCAGGAAAACAATAACACTTAGTTGGCTTAAAACAGACCCCCCAAAATGTGAGACATGGAAGTCAGTAGTTAAAGGAATTTACATAATGGAAAATATAACTTATAAACTAAGATTACAAGAAGCACAGTTTCTGGAACGATGGACACCATGGTTGGAACTGATGAAGGAGGATGGGACTTATTTGGGAAACTTGTAATTGTCAGGAATATTGTCAGATGTCATGCTGTGCAAAGATGGTGTATAATGGTAAATGTAGCAACTGGACTCATTGTTTCTGGACTAACCTTGTACATTATTTTTGGTGTGTGCATTTTTAGTTATTTATTTACTTATTTGTCTTTGGTGTGTGAGATATTCTTTTCTTTGTTTAAACCCTTTTTTTTCTTTCCTTTTTGTTTAATATTGGGTTACCAGATGTGGTAAACAACTTTGTATTTGAAAACGAAAATGTCATATTGATGTATATGAATGTGTAATTTTACCCAATAAACATGAAGTAAAAAAAAAAAAGAAAGAGTCTGCTTGCGAGACCATATGGAACAGTCATTCCACTAAACCTTTTTTTGCTTTACTAATATTTTTCAAATGACTGAATAAAACAATATTTAAAACAACTTTTATCCTACAGAGGAGTTGCTTATATCTCATGATAGTGTGTCTTCAGCTGTGCTCTCGCCTAATCACTTTTAACTGTCATTACCAATTTGCAAATGCATTGTGAGATGTATTTCGTAATATCTTTATTCTGATTATGTTTCCCATTGTAGCCTAATCGTGTAATTTGTAATGTTTTGCATGGATGTGCGCTGGTGCGCGTTCATGGAGGGGCCCATGAGACACACCCCTGGGCGCATTGTTTAAAAAATAAACATGCAAAATAAGAAAATAAACTTTGCACCGGGTGGAAAACGAGTTTTACACCATGTGCCAGGGTGCAAGATAGGGCCCTATATCTCTTGTTATTTCATTGTTACTGTAATCTCGGCTTCACTGAAAATGAGGACTACCCTCAATCAACCTCTGAGAATAAATAGATTGAATCAATGAAGCCTTTCCCACACTGAAAACAGACATGCCTTTCTGTCTGTATGTGTGCTCGGATGGGTAGTGACACTGCATGAAAAATAGGATTTTCTTCACTGTAAGCGCCCGGACATCTCCCTAATTTTCGGCAGTTAACGACAAGCCTGTGAATGTTGCGTTCGTCCTAGCCACATATTGACAGAAACTAACCATAACATATGTGGAGAGCTAGCAGAGGTACAAATTAGCATATAAATGGCAGCGAAACTGCACCTAGCCAGAGAATGTCTGGTCTGGCCTAAGGATAGTGATCAGGGCAAGAGTTTGGTAGTGGGTTAGGGTTAGGAATTGGGACTGGGTTAAGGGTTGGGGCTATGGGAGAGGTTACAGAGTGTCAAAAGGAAATCTAAAAAGTCTAAAAGTAAAATCACACCAAACTCAAATAAAGATCCAGTCCTAGTGGGAAGAGGGGGGTGGTAAGAGGGGGGCAGTAGATAGCTGGCGGGAGACTATATACAAAAGAGGGGGGGGGGGGGGTCAAAACACTAAGAAATTAAGTAGGATAATGTAGAATGCTTAATTACATAATTCTTTAATTATTAAATACATAAATACAGAAGTAGAAAAAATATAAACAACAACTAACCCAAAATGACATAGGAACAAGACAGGAAAAAATATTTTATTATTTATGGAAGGACGAGACAAGAAAGGCCAAAGGATGGAATTAACTTTCATTGAGACCAAACGGAAAAAAAATGTTTTAAGTCTACAAATCCAGAGGCGTTCTGCTCTCCTTCTTTGCTCCGGGCTCCAGCCAGGGTTGCTCTCAAGGCCAAGGACTTAGAATGGGTTTGGGGAAAGTGGGGTCGCCAGACCTCGCCATACTTTTTTGTGGGGTCACCAGACAAAAGGTTTAAGAACCACTGGCCTAGACTACTCTTACAAATATTACAAATATTTGGCTAACAGACATCTGCTCTGTTTTGTCTTGTGACAAAGTCTCCTGGATGAATTGTACTTGCATAATGTATTTGTGGGTACCTACATATAGTTGTTACATTGTAATACTGAGTGCTTTTACAAAACTTTGCCAATTTGCCTAAATTTTCATCAGAGGCAAAGAGCTGACCTGAGACCTGCTGGATGGGGTAAATCGGGTCATGATAGATTTGATATACAAAGCATGCTTAGCTCCAGTCAAGGCCTCATTGTCTTCAGTGTACATGTAACAGCTGTACTGCTACAACCTTGTTACTCTTTGATACAGTGGAATAAACTGGAACAGGTCTTGTCTTGGAACAGGTCTACTAATTCACATGTACTGTGTGGTGTAACAGCAGACACGTTTCAACACATCAATTACAGGATGCATAACATCATTGACAGGATGTATATATGTAGATGTAAGTACTTAACTGGTACACTTTATTTTAATGGGTTTATTCCACTGTATCAAAAGAGTAATACATGTGTACCAACACAGTTGATACATGTACTACAGTATGTAGGGTAATGGCAGACATGTTCCAAGACACCAATGACACAACATACTGTACATGTAATATGTAATTGTAAGTACTTAACCCTTTAGCCGCCAGGGTTTAAAAAGAATAAATTGGATTTGTACATCAAAATTTCAAAAGGCCATGGCTTGCAAGTGGTCAGAGATAAAGTCCTACTGTAAATGTGAAAATCATTTAGTATGAACAGAAGTTTATCAGGGGGTGAATTTACTCATCTAATTTGCATATTATGACGTCACTGGATGGTAACCACCGTGAATTATGCACATTTCAGTAAATACTAGATGTTGAACATATTTGAGCAGTTTTACTTTCTTTTTTTGTCATTTCACCGACATAACAAATGAACAGGAATACAGTCACATGTAAACCAACAATAGTAAACTATTACTATTACCACAAACCTTATTCTACTATACAATAAAGTAGCCTGGTCAAATCAGTTCCTATCGCGGGTGACTTTGTAGTTCTTCAGAGCCCTATTTTTACTACCCCTGCTGTCTTTACTACGTCCATTACGGACACTATCATCACCTTTACCACTGGCACCTTCAGCTACGTTGGGCAGAGGGTCGACATAAGCGTGGTATGCTTAGTAAACACTGTCGGAAAGACGCAAATGACGCACCTCCATTCACAGACGCAGCGTGACTAGACGATCGCTCATATTCTCCAAAAGGCAGATATTCTCCTTCAGAATCAGACTAGGTAAATAACAGACCCAAGACTTCATCACATGTTAACTTTTTCTTCAACATTTGGTGTATTTCTGCTTCAATTTGTGCAAAACTATGGCCTGCATTGCTTCCGTGTTATGGAGGAAATGCACGTCTTCTTATGTGTTTCTCGTGTGTAATCGCGTGTAATACCACGTCCATTACGGACACTATCATCACTATTACCACTGGCATCTACAGCTATGTTGGGCAGAGGGTCGAAATATGCATTGTATGCTTAGTGAACACTGTCGGAAAGACGCAAATGACGCACCTCCATTCACAGACGCTTCGTGACTATCACTGCCAATACACGATCGATCATATCCTCCAAAATGCAGATTTTATCCTTTAGAATCAGAATAGATGAATAAAAGACCCGAGACTTCATCACACGTGAATTTTTTTTTCAACATTTGGTGTATTTCTGCTTCAATTTGTGCAAAACTATGGCCCGCATCGCTTCCGCGTTATGGAGGAAATGCACGTCTTCTTCGTGTGTTTCTCGCGTGTTTTCACATGCTTCGAGGTATGCTTCCTGAAAACTTTGAAAAAAAAGGTTGAGCTTGAATCGAAGCTCTGGGTGTCTGCCAACTAGTGGTGAAGAGTACAAATTAGATTTTACACTGTACTCGCGTCTATCGTCTGTTTTATTCAGTAATGACGCTTGTCGCAATATTGCGACATGGGCGGTTAGAGGGTTAACTGGTACACTTCATTTTAATGGATTTATGCCACTGTATCAAAGAGCAATAAGTGTGTACCAACACAGTTGATATATGTACTATGTAGTGAATTAGTAGACCTGTTCCAAGACATCGAAGACACAACATACATGTCATATGTACATGTAAGTAATTAACTGGTACACTTAATAGGTTTATTCCACTGTATCAAAGAGTAACAAGGTTGTAGCAGCACAGCTGTTACATGTACTGAAGACAATGAGGCTGGACTGGAGCTAAGAATGCTTTGTATATCAAATCTATCATGACCAGATTTACCCCATCCAGCAGGTCTCAGGTCAGCTCTTTGCCTCTGATGAAAATTTAGGCAAATTGGCAAAGTTTTGTAAAAGCACTCAGTATTACAATGTAACAACTATATGTAGGTACCCACAAATACAAATGCAAGTACAATGATAGTACCTGATAGTACATGTTGTTACACAGGTTGTACCACTGTACCTAATTAGGTAGGTACAATGTAACAGTGACACATTAAAATAAAGTGTTACCAAATAATTTAATTTCTGAGCACCAAAGTCAGACCTCAGCACCTTTTTTAATGTAAGATCACATTACAAAAAAATGGCAACGTCCATGATTGTGACTCCCCCCCCCCCCCCCAGAATGTTGTCTTGCATGATGCCCCTGCTGATATGGTTTTAACCTGTATGGATCATCTGATGTCTCCTGAGAGTAGATGTGCTAGTAAAGCCTTTTCCACACTGAGGACACTGATGTGGCTTTTGTCCAGAATGTACTAATTGATGGATGGTGAGTTCTGAACTGGTCCTGAAACTCTTTCCACATGTAATGCACAGATGTGGCTTTTCCCCAGCATGGACAAATTGGTGTCTTCTAAGATGACTTGACTGACTAAACGCCTTTCCACACACAGAACAGTGATGTGCTTTTTCTCCGGTATGGCTGCTCAGATGTGTTTTGAGATGACCTGTTTTAGCAAAGGCCTTTCCACACTGAGAACACTGAAATGGCTTCTCTCCCGTATGGATCCTCTGATGTGCCTTGAGATCAGCCTTGTGAATAAAGGTTTTCCCACACTGAAGACACTGAAATGGCTTTTCTCCAGTATGGATCATCTGATGTGCCTTGAGATTAGACTTCTGAGTAAAGGCTTTTCCACACAGAGTACACTGATATGGCTTTTCTCCTGTATGGATTCTCTGGTGTAACTTGAACGCATTCATGTGAATAAAGGCTTTTCCACACTGAGGACACTGATATGGCTTTTCTCCATAATGGATTCTCTGGTGTACCTGGAGACTACCTTTCTTAGTAAAGGCTTTTCCACACGGAGAACATTGATGTAGTTTGTCTCCAGAATGTGTCTTCTGATGGGCAGTGAGCTCTGAGCGTGTTCTGAAACTTTTCTTGCATATAGTACACTGATATGTAAGAGCAGGATGTTGTTCCTCCCTGGTGTCCAACTCCTGGTGTAATTTCTGGTATGAAGTCTCTTGGCTACATGAGTGTTCTCTTTTAGCTTTATTTCTTTGGATGTCTCCTACAACAACAAAGACATGTTTAATTTCCTGTGGTGACATTAATATTTCAGTCTTACATTCATGTTCCAGTCCAGGTTCTTCTTTCTCTTTCTGAGTTGTAAACAGAAACTCTTGTAGGAAATCATCAAATTCTTCTTCACTCTCCTTCTTCACTGCAGTGAACTGGTCAGATGATCCAACAGGTCCTGCCATTTCAAATTTCTGTTTTTTAGAGAATAATCACATCAAATAGTCTTTCAATACAATGAAAAATATAGTCCTGTGGATAGGTGTACAAAATGATACTTCAGTATTGAGACCCCAGTCTGTTGTGCTGATAATATAGTCATTTTGCCTGCCCCATTAGCTCCCTGGATTCACACCTGACCAATCAGCTGCAAGGGCTATTGGAATGCAAATCTGGTGTGGGAGGGAGTTCCATATGCATGAGCACTCTTCACACATCTGATGGTCCTCAGGTGAACTATGAAGGTTATGGGTGAGTAGGTGGGGGTGGGATGGAGTTGTGGTGGTGTGAACTACAAAGGTAATGGGTCGGCCTGGACAATATATTGTATGTGGAATTCTGTAGGTAATGAGTGGTATAGCCAAAAGCGTTGTCTTTTAGACAGAGGTCCCACATGGTAGAATGTGGTATTACAAGAGAGCCGGCCCAGTGCTAGTTGATGTGCTGGCTTTGTTTCTGTAGAAGAAACCCATTTTTTGTCTCCTGTTGTCCAGATATCCCCTGAGGTTAATGTGCATCCCTATGGCACGTAGGAAACAATTTGTTGAAGCAGCTGTTATGTCAGTTCTAGACTATGGTGATGTGATATATAGAAATGCTACTGCCAGCTCACTTAAAGTCCTGGACTCAGTCTACCACTCTGCCCTGAGATTCTTAACTGGTGATGGCTATAGCACGCATCATTGTGTCCTCTATGGTAAAGTGGGTTGATCATCTTTCACATAGAGGAGACATAATCATTGGTATCTGTTTATTTACAAAGGTATTGTTGGGAAATTACAAGGTTATATTTCAAACATGCTTGTTTGGAATTCTAGTCCCTATCCAACCAGATCTAATGACTGTTTGATGCTCAATGTTCCTCGTATCCACACTGTTGGGAAAGCTGGCCTTTTGTAATGGTGCCCCTACTTCCTGAAATAATCTTCAATGTAACATAAACATTAACTCTCTACTTTCCTATATCTCAGCTCTTCCATATGTGTCTTAGACACTCTGCCTACCAATTTCTTCAAAACCGTTTTTCATCTCATAGCGGCGGATGTCCTTCAAATTGTAAATGTATCACTGCTGTCTGGCACTTTTCCTAAGTCACTGAAAACAGCTGTTGTAAAGCCACTTCTCAAGAAGAATAACATGGATGCCTCCATGCTAAACAATTACAGGCTCATATCCAATCTACCTTTTATTGGCAAAATTATTGAAAAAGTAGTCTTTAATCAATTAACCACCTTCCTAACATGAAATGGGTATTTTGATTACTTTCAGTCTGGTTTTCGGGCAAATCACAGCACTGAAACAGCTCTCATTAAAGTTTCCAATGACATACGCCTAAACACAGATTCAGGAAAAACATCAGTCCTAGTGCTACTGGACCTTAGTGCAGCATTTGACACTGTTGATCACAATATTTTACTACACAGACTAGAACACTGGGTTGGATTTACAGGCATAGTTAGCAGCTGGCTAAAATCATATCTACAAGAAAGGAGCTTCTTTGTTGCCATAGGAAACTGTTCCTCAACACCAACGTCCTTGACCTGTGGTGTTCCCCCGGGGTCGATCTTAGGGCCACTATTATTCAACCTCTATATGCTTCCACTTGGACAAATCATCCAAAATAACTTGATTTCATATCATAGCTATGCAGATGACACACAAATTTACTTAGCTCTGTCACCAAACGACTATGGTCCTCTTGAATCTATGTGTCAGTGTATAGAACAAATCAACACCTGGATGTCTCAAAATTTTCCTCAGCTGAACAAAGAAAAAACTGAAGTAATTATATTTGGAAAGACTTAGGGTTGCCACTCTCCTTGACACAAAAGGGTTGAAGGCAAAGGATACAGTTAAAAATCTTGGTGTATTAATTGACAGTGATCTAAATTTCAACAGCCACATGAAAGCGACAACTAAATCAGCTTTTTACCACCTCAAAAATATTGCCAGACTCAGAGGGCTGATGTCAAAATATGACTTAGAAAAACTCATTCATGCATTTATATCCAGCAGGGTTGATTACTGCAATGGACTGTTCACAGGCCTTCCTAAAAAGACTATTAAACAGCTTCAGATGATACAAAATGCAGCAGCTAGGATTCTAACAAAAACTAAAAGAACTGACCACATTACTCCAATTCTTAAGTCCTTGCACTGGCTTCCAGTAAGTCACAGAATTGACTTTAAAGCTCTATTGCTTGTTTATAAATCAGTAAATGGAGCAGGACCTAAATACCTGTCAGACATGCTTCCTGCTAGTAAAACCTACTGTTAGAACTAAACATGGTGAAGCAGCTTTTAGCTGCTATGCGGCTCAGCTGTGGAATCAACTTTCGGATGACATCAAAAAGACCCCAACTGTAGCCAGTTTTAAATCTAGACTTAAGACCAAACTGTTCTCAGATGCTTTCTGCTAACTGTGCCGAGTTACAAATTCTGAATACGCCTTGATAATTATTCTACTTTAGATTATTACTTTTTTTACTACTTTTGCCTTTGTTTTTTGCTTACTAATTATCCTTTATTTTTAAATTATTTTACCTTGTGTTTTATGTTTTCTTTTTTATTATGATCTTTACCTTTTAACTATTCTTTGACTATATTGCCTTTCTATGCTTTTTATTTGTTATTATTGTTTGGTTTTGTTTATGTAAAGCACATTGAATGACCTCTGTGTATGAAATGCGCTATATAAATAAACTTGACTTGACTTGACTATAATCACTTCAGATATGTAATCACAAACCTTCCTATGTCAAATTGTACCTGTTTTATATTTAGGAACATCACCTATTACCAACTGTATTTCCAACCTGTGTCACTTAATTTCTATCCAAACCAAGATGGTGGATTCCTAAAGAAACGCAAGCACCCACACCATAAGTGTATTTAAATTAGCTGTGTACCAAAAATTTAATTTTACCACGACTCGAAGAGCCGTAAACAGTGTTGTAAGGCTGCGTGTACAAATCCGCTTGGAGCTCCAGTGGAAATTTGATTTGCGATGAGAATTCTCAGTCTAACCGTTGGTGCCAGGAGAAAGGTTGGAAATAGGCACCCACCAGCCCAGCACTAAACTCTGAGCGTGGTAAACAAAATCAGATATTTCAGGCAGTAAAAGCCCCGAAAAAAAAAAAAATGTAAGGTTCATTTATTAAATGTGTAAGGTTCTGAAAAATGTAAGGTTCATTTATCAAACGTGTAAGGTTCTGAAAAATGTAAGGTTCATTTATCAAATGTGTTCCTAGGTTTCTTAATCATTCATGTGTGTGTTTGGGCCGTAACATAATTTACACCAATGAGAATGACGTCATTCCCTTAAACGGCGCAAAGCGCGACGTCAAAGAATGCATCAGTATTTCGACAGTCAACGGCGCATTTGAAGGAGTCTGCTTGCGAGACCATATGGAACAGTCATTCCACTAAACCTTTTTTTGCTTTGCTAAAACCTAGCATAGCCTTTACACGTTTGCACTCGTCTATTTTTTTTAACTCATTGGCAAAGTGAAACTAACTTCACCATGGTGTCAGTCAACGACAAGACAGTTATACACAGTAAGTTACTTTCACTATTGACTGACAATGGGTTACCATTGAAAACATAGGCTGGAAAAAGCAACACTTACCTTAAGCAACACTCAAATGACTGAATAAAACAATATTTAAAACAATGTTTATCCTACAGAGGAGTTGCTTATATCACAGCTGAATTTCAAAGAAATTTGTAAAATTAAAGAAAAAAAGAATAGCCTATTGTCGAGCAGTTAATGGGATACTGCACAGTTGTGAAGCTGTTGGGAAGTTATGGTGGGCTAACTTTGTGTGAACACACACGGGAAATTCTCTCTCGTTGAGTTGCCTAATGACACACACAGCTGCCCCGATGCACAGACTAAACGGTAGGCTAGGTCATCAGGACATAAACAAAATGCCTCTAATAAGCACAATATGAAGAGGGCTAAATAAAAACATGATGTTGGAATAAACACCGACAGTATAGGGGCCCACTAAAGATCGTCGCACCCCCTATAGTGAACCATTAGCTCTGCCCCTGGTGGTGTCCAGTGTAAGGGGTGTGTTTGGGGCTGTGCAATGGGAATGCAAGTTGGTGATGAACTGTTGGGGTTTGAAAAAGGAATCATGTTGAAGGGGCTGTAGAGGGGGTTTCCTGGAAAAGGTTTATCCTGTACATTTTGGTTCTTGCGTAAAGCTGAAATGATTTTGTGGTGTTGAAAACTAGGGTGAGAGGATTAGAGGTGCGTAAAGTGTTGTTTGAAAGTGTAATGTAAATGTGTTGTGGAATGTGAGAAGGTTGTGATAAAGTGAATGATGGGTTTGGGATAGGGTTCCGGTGTCTATTGTGTGGTCTAGGATCAGGGGTTAATGATTGTGTGTTGTTGGAATGTGTGTGGTGTGGTGGTCTGTTCGAGTGTTGGTTTAGGATTAGGTGCCTTTAAGTCAGTGGTCACAGCGCTGCCTGGAAGACGACGTTGGGGGCATAAAACACCATTGAGCAAATTTAACCAGTCGCCCACATTGAAAAAAACGCAATATCGGATTATATTTCACAACTTTGTGATGTACTGTGACTGGGAAAAGCTGGCAAGCAAGCCAGACTAATCAGGGGATTAGTAGGCCTCGGCTAGGAAAGCAACAGCGCTGGAGAAATATACTGTAGGCTAGGCCTACTGTATCAAACCATGGAATGAACACAAGTTTACCCGACTGTTGTTCCCGCTGTTCATTCTCGTGAAGTTTCTTCCGTTTATCATGCCCTGAATGCTAATTCAGTTTCATGTTCATCTTCTTAATGTAGCCTATGAGACACTGTCGCTAGGATACCTGTCTGTCACTAGCTTGACTAAAGGGGGGGCGGGGAAAGGGGGCCTTCACTAACTTGCGGAGCCCTACGCAACCTGCGTAGTGTGCGTATAGGAAGAACCGGCCCTGAGTAAACCCAAATAATAAAATCATATATACAGTCATATTCATATGATATGCTATTATGTTGTATATTCATGTCATTGTTATCCTATGGACTACATTATTATTACCATCAAGGGCATGCATTCATTTATTGAGGAAATGAAAATTTACCAGGAACATGTTTATTCAAAGAAAGAACTTTATTAGCACAAATGGAAACACACGACTATGTACAAAGCATAGGAGATCTTCCCACACAACAATGGGAAGCTCTTGACAAGCCCAAAATCCTACAGCACCGTGAAGTGTCTGTTTGCCGCCTCAGAGCTGTAGGTAGCTGGCGGCATACGGTCTGAATACGGTCCATTTTGCAGACGTCTGTGGTGCGTTGCCCTGTACTTCGGAATTGCCTCTAATCTCGACTGCAGCGTGGCACAGAGCTCGGTGAGCTCCTGGCTGCGAAAGGACGGAGGTCGCACAATCCATCCAGAGACCCCGTCAACGATGCCGTCTTCCTCATCAGACATCAGGTCTATGGTGGCGCTCTTCCAAAGGCCTACCTCATCCTCAGCTAGCACACTCTGCCTTGCTTCCAGCAGCTGTAAAATCAATCAATAAAGACAATCAGTATATGCATATGGACACAACACATCTATCAATCCACCTGAAAAATAGACACATTGACCAAAAACGTATCTAATTTCATGTCTTACCCTTTTTCTTCTCGATCGACTCCGAGCTGAACTCTTCACAGCTTCCGCCTGCGATGCAAGATCTGGTTGTTCCTGCGTACTGTCTCGTAATATGTCTTACAGGCAGCTGGAAAACAATTGAATGAGAGTGGTATGAATTAAAAAAAACCTAAGTCACAGTAAAACAAGGAAGGTGAAAATAGTTAAAGTTACTTACACACAATGGCGTCATTATCAGCATCATGTAAATCTGGACTTGCAGACAAAGCTCCGAGCAAATAGGAGGTGACAGCCTCGTTATGAGGCGAGTTTAGTCTGTGAAAACAAAATATACAGTTAAGATCGGTATCTATTAACGTATATATATTTCCTTATACAGCGGAATAAAATCATATTCTTTAATTTGTACCCTTGCTCCGGTTTGTAGCGCCTACAATTTGTCTCCGAGTTGTGAAGACGCCGTACGGCTTCCTGTAAATTACAAGACCAAAAAAATACACTTTTATAAAACAACTTACACTGGTTCTACTCACTTGTTCGTTTACAAGGGTAGTAAGCTACTTTAGCTGACAGTCACCAAAAATATTCTTACCGCAATCTTGGGATTGTGCACCCGTCTTCTCTTCTTAGGGTTAGTCTCTTCCGCACAGTTTTTCGAATCCAAAGCAGCCAACCTATCCTCCATGGACAGCAACCTGGAGTTTACAACGGTGAACTGCTCATTCACATCGTCAGCAAACAGAGTAAGCTGATGAGACAGCCCGCTGATAGCATTCAGAAGTTCATCAAACATTCCTGAACACTGGAATTCATGCTGTTCCTCTCTAGTTGTCTGGCAAGAGCGATTATTACTCTCTTTGTTTTGTTGTTCCTCAGAGTGCACGCTTCTGTTAGCACTGATCATTTGAATTTCTCCTACAACATTAGAGATAAAATAAATGTTCAATGCAGTTCAACACAGTGTCACTGTAATTATTATCATTGTTTTAAATTAAAACTATTATTTAGTGTTTAATATCTAACTATTATAATAACTGTTAAGAATCTCACCTTTTGGGAAATAATCTGTGTGATCATTTTCTGTCAACTCAGATATTTCTTCCTTTTTAAAATCATCAGGTGGTGACATGAATATTTCAGTCTCAGATTCATTAACCAGTCCAGGCTCTTCTGTCTCTCTCTGAGTAAACACAAACTCATGTAGGAAATCATCAAATCCTTCATCTTCTCTCTCCTTCTTCACTGGAATGGTCAGCTGTGGCGGTACAATAACTCCTGACATTTCAGGCTTCAGTTCTTCTCACTTCTCCTAGAAGGGCCTTCTGAACACTGTGTCCTCTGTGTGGTGCTTATACTGTATGATACTCCTGTCTGACCCATTAGCCTCCTGGATTCAAACCTAACCAATCAGCTGTAGGGGTTGGAATGCAAATAAGAATAACAAAGGATTGTGTGGGAGGGAGTTCCATTTGAATGGTCGTTACTTGCACGTATGATGGTCCACAGGTGGGCATGGACACTTGGAGACTTTTTTTCTTATGTTCCTTTTTTCCTTTTTTTTTCTTGTAATGTGTGGCACTTGTACAGATGTGAGAGATTGGGTGTGTTTTTCAGTCTAATGTATAAATGACCTGTGCAAAGGATTGAATTGATGCAACTGTAACACTTGGTGGGCTGATGTAGGCCGTATAGGCCATTTGCTTACAATTGTCTGATGCATTAATGGATAGGACAGACTGATTGGTGGACATGGGGCATTACACACTACTTTGTCTATATATATCTCCACCCACCCGCTCATCTTCTTGATACCTGACGATTTTTGTAGAAAAATTTTGTAGATTTGCGTGCACTCTTTGACCACAGGTGGGCATGACCATAACTCAAATAGCACACACTCCACAAAGGAGGCCAGGTGGGGGTGGGGTGGCGGTGTGAACTGATTGTGGTGGTGGGGATGGTCAACTGAAGAAACCTTATTTTCTAAAATGGGTAGTTCCTTGATTATGATCTGCTGAATCGCATTCGATGCTGTTCAAACATACACCTTGACCACATTTCATTCTATATTACTGCGCTATCATAACTCGATGGCAGAAGAGCATTTAGCTTTGGTAGATTTTCTGTTTTCAAATGTTTAAATACATTTTTATTTTAGAATTATGGCAACATAAACATACAGATTTTGCATAGCCAACAAGTTTATTTAAGGCAGAAGAGCCACTTAAAAGTATAGTAAAGCACATTTTGAAACAACATTATAACCTAATCAATCTGGACGCTTTTTTTTTCGCGGGTGGGGGGGATGGGGTTGTAGGCCTACATAGACTATTATAAAAGATAATTCTGCCTCACAATACAGTCATTGTGAAAAAAAAAAAAAACAATGACTGCGTAACAGTGCAAATCAGACCTTTCAGAATAAGGATAATAGCCTAACGCTAATAACAAACCTTGCCAAAACTATGGGTCATTAAGTAAGAATACAAAATAATAGTTAGATTAAGTAGATTAGGCTATGTTAAAACGACATCGGACATTAGGCCGAACGTATTTTTTTTGCACACATGACGCCTCCCCTCCGTGAGAAACACCAAATCTTCTACACACTTTGCAGAATGCTTTCATCTCGTCGCTTAAGGCTTTGTCAATCCACGGGTACCTCCACCCACTCCTCCCGGTACCTGCATAGACGCTTTTGCTTTTTAGCGGCGTGTTGGGGTTCCGGTACATCAGCCATGTCAAGGAATGAATGAAAATGAGCTAAAATCAGTGCATATTCGCGCCTAATTATAGAACGTCAAAAAAGAAACAAAGTAGCCGGGGCTGCATCCAGACACTTAGCTGCCGTCGGGGGCTGCATACAGTCGACTCAACCTCTCTACGGACAGTTTGTAATGTTTATCAGAAAATAACTACTCAGTATTCTGATTGAGTATAAGTTACGGGACAATTAGGGCAGGATTCGAGACAACTGCTTGGATATCGGGACGTCTGGTCACCCTAGATACCCCCTGTACCTGTTCCATTAGCCTCTTGGATTCACACCTAACCAATCAGCTGCAGGGGCTATTAGAATGCAAATCATAAAGACAAAGGACCATGAGAATACATTCCATATGCATGAGCACTCTTTACGCATGTGATGGGCCTCATAGTCCAGTCATTTTATGAAAAAAGGTTGAACAAATTGCAACAGAGGCAAACTTAACTGATTTTGTAAAAAAGACCTAAATATACCCTATGCGCCTATTCAGTATTTTTCTCACGCGAATAGGGGAAAAAATAACCTTCACATATCACCTTGAAAATGACTGAGTTGATTACTTACATCAAGACAAACAAAAAATGTATTATAACTTTTTTGAAATTGTTTGTTAACATGGGCAAACAGGGCATAATGTAATTACGTATAGCTAATTTGTATAAATACCACAACAGAGCTAATAGTCCAGGCAAAGTAAGGTCTGACCCAAAACTAATTGCAACAGAATTTATTTTCACATTTTTATATTTCAATTGGTGATCTAAATACCATAGTAAAATACCATGAAAATCCAGTTGGTGGAAATATGCTAAAAGGAGGGTTGTTTAATGGGCAAATACTGACAAAACTGTAATTAGAATATTGTAGAATACACATTCTAAAGAATATCTGACCCCATCTAACTTGACATGGAATTTAAGAATCTTGCATTGTTGAGGAACATTCTTTTATTTTCAAAGAGTGAATTTCTTTGGCTTATTTCAGACTGGTTTGTTGCAAAATTGGTGTCTATTTTTACATTGTGGCCCTTTGAATCAATGGAAATGGTGGTTGATTCTTGTATTCCACAATGTTCAAGCTGTACAAACACATAGTTAAGCATTATTCAGCCTAGGAAAGTGCTTTTGGTGTTTAATCTGATTTAGAGGTCACTGAAACATATACAGTATCAGTCCATCATTTTCCAAGACTTATAGTAATTGACCTCTTGCCCAGGGGTTGACTGATAGACTGTCCAATCAGAGAATGATGTATGATGCCCCTTTACTTTGCACAATTTTGTCTAAAACAATAATCAGACAGCATGTTTATGTTAGTGAATGCAGGAAAATTGTGAAGGCAAACTTAAAGATGGACATGATAATGTCCAAATTCAACAGAAGGATGCAGATGGGATAACTGCAGTTAGCCTACAAAAAGGTGACTCTATTGTTGTGACATCTGGCAAAAAAAGGTGCATGCTATACTAATAAATATAGATTATGATTAATAATTAACAATGCATGCATATGCATGGGTCATGGTTTTACCAAAGTCATAGAACAGTCAAAACTATGCATATTCTATATGCACTGTACATGAAATATAGCATCAATTAACTTATGTCCCATCTTCCTCCATACCATGCATAACACATACTCCTCTATTCAGTATAGGCGAATCAAGTAAACAGCTGATACATTTTGTCCTGCCCTATTAAGGGAAACAAATTAAACACCCTAAACTATATTTTCTGAAAGCATATACCCTCTAGAGGAGATATAACACCATTTAAGACATTTCCCATCTTCCTCCATACCATGCATAACATATACTCCTCCATTCTGTATAGGTGAATCAAGTGAACAGCTGATACATTTTGGCCTGCCCTATTAAGGGAAACAGATTAAACACCCTAAACTATATATTTCTGAAAGCATATACCCTCTGGAGGAGATATAATACCAGTTAAGACATGCATTATCTTCCTCCATGCCTTGGACAATTAATTTGTTTGTCAAATGTTGCAATTCATTTTGGGTTAGACCTTACTTTGCCTATACATTACCTATACATAATTACATTATGCCCTGTTTGCCCATGTTAACAAACAATTTCAAATAAGTTGTAATACATTTTTGTTCATCTTGATGTAAGTAATCAACTCAGTAATTGTAATGGTGATATGTTAAGGTTATTTTTCCCCCTATTTGCGTGAGAAAAATACTGTATAGGCGCATGAATAGGGTATATTTAGGTCTTTTTCTAAACTTTCCCCTATTGGGATTCTTCGGGGCTTTTTTTCCCCTTACTCAGGACATATTGAGGATACAAAATCAGTTATGTTTTCTTCAGTTGCAATTTGTTCAACGTTGACCCCTATTTTGGCTTAAAATGACTGGACTACTCAGTGGCTTGGCCAGACCCCAAACTGGACAAACACAAAGGGGTCAATGGGGGTCAATTGGAGGTGGGAACTTAAAGAGTACAAGGGTTGGTCAAATGAAGAAAACCTCCAATCTTTCTGAACATATTCCATACTGTATTTGTTGTGTGTATTTATATTTAAGATATTGTTTTAATGAATATGGTTTATTATTTCTACTAACAAAAAAATATGTATATTTCTTTAAGTGTAGCCCACTGTTTGATAGCATATGTGCTGTCTGTAGGCAGCCAATCTGGACCATTCTATTCACTTAAGTATAGCAGCATAAAGACAGACATGGGGATAAAAGTTAGGGCTGTGGCAATACCATGCCAATGATTTAATGACTCCATCAATGTACAAAAGGGCAATAACATAGAAGCAACATTAAGAAAATTCAAATGCACCCCAATATCAATATCCAGTAGTACCACATAATTAGGAAACATTTATAATTTGTATAGAAAACAAAAAGTGATAGTTCTCAAACCCACCCTGCAGATGTCTGGAGATATTAGACCTATGAGTAAAGACCTACACTTTCATATCTGATTTAATCACCACCAAGTCCTGTGGTGCTCCTCAACAACTATCCACATGTAGGGCAATGTTATAGTTTCTGTCCAGTATGGGTCTTCAGGTATTTCTTCAGATTACTCTATTGGCTGAAAATATTTCTACACTGAGAACAAAGGCTATTAACCCACTATGGATCCTGTGGTGTACCTTGCGATGTGAGGATTTAACCAAGGCCTTTTCACACTGAGAGCACTGACGTGTGATGTTGGTGTTGATGTATGGTGAAATCCGAACTGGTCCTGGAACACTTGCCACATGTAGTACACTCAAGGGCGTCGTAGTGGGGGGACAAGTGGGAATAAATTACCCGGGCCCCAAGTGGGGGGAGGGCCCCTAAGGAGTTGAATTTTATTTTCCTTAATAATAAATAATTTCCTTAATTTAAAGATCTTAATAAATGTTATTAACTAATATAGATGCAAATATTTGGGGTAAATGCATCAGTTGATTTATGTATTAAATTGTGTCCAAGCCAACATTGTTTGAGGGCAGGCACCCTCTCCCTTGCACGAAATGGTTCAGTCCGCCTTCCCCTGCTAGGCGCATTTTTGAAGTAACGTTCATTCTGCCGAAGCTGCAATGCAGACGGTCACGGTGTGAAGATGTCTAAGTCTAAGAAAGCTAAATCCGGTTCCCAGAAAAGAAAAGAGAGGCAAGAAAGGGAGAAAAAATAAATGAGGGAAAACAAATGTTAACAGCCTTCTTTCCCAAGAAAGGTGAGCCCAATGTGAAAGCAATAGTCTACAAATGAAATGAACTCCTGAAGGTTACAAAACACTTCAATACCACCGCGAATCCGTGATTATCAGTGCTAAAACAGCATTAACACAAAATTAGAAATAACATGATGCCTGATTTATAGCCTACCACAACATTTCAATAGCCTACTAATTCTAAAATTATTATGAGCTAATAGCTTAACTTAGTAGGCTCAATGTTATATAGGTTCATGAGGAAAGGCTGTCAAATTAGTAGCAAAGCTAACTTGTGAAACGCATCACACTCAGTTAGCTATAGATAGCTGTTCTCTCAGCCAAAAGTGTTCAATTTGTATAGATAGCTGTTCTCTCAGCCAAAAGTGTTTTCATTCATTTTCTAGCTTTTCTAGCATTTTCTAGCATTTTCTAGCTGTTCTAGCTTTTAAACATTCTTCAAATAAAACAGATATTCAGTGAATTCTTGGGTAATAAGATTATTTTCTGTTTTACAGTACATATAAGAGTTGTTAGATTAATTCAATGTGTGATTAGATAGTTAGTTGTGAACCTCATGCTTCATGCTTACAGCCGGTGGTTGGTTGGGGGGGCCCATGGTCACCACTTGTGCATAGGGCCAATTAAAAAGTAAACAAAACTTTGGAGTGCTTGCTTTATTGATTCTTCAAAGGTGTTAACAAAGGCCTTTTCACACACAACAACACACATCAGCACAATCCGAACTGGTCCTGAAACACTTGCCACATGTAGTACACTAATATGACTTTTCTACAAAATGTTTCATTTGGTGTCTTCTAAGTAGACTTTTTAGACAAAAAGCCACTCCACGTTGATAACACCGAGTGTATGACTTGATGGTTTGTGAGTTCTGATCTCCTCTTGAAACTCTTCCCACATGTGGTGCATTGATGTGGTTTTTCTCCTGTGTGGATTCTCTGGTGTTTCTTGAGAGCCGAATTGGTTGTGAATCTCTTTTCACATGTAGTACACTGATATGGCTTTTCTCCAGTATGAATCATCTGATGATTTTTGAGATTATACATTTGACGAAACTTTTTTCCACACTGAGAACATTGATGTGGCTTTTCCCCAGAATGGATCATCTCATGAGCCTTCAGATTAGATATTTGAGCAAAGGTTTTTTGACATTGAGAACACTGATGTGTTTTCTCTCCTTTGTGGATTTTCTGGTGTTGTCTAAGAGCAGACTTTTGTCCAAATACCTTTCCACATTTAGAACACTGATGTGTTTTCTCTCCTTTGTGGATTTTCTGGTGTTTTCTGAGATTAGACTTTTGTCCAAATACCTTTCCACATTCAGAACATTTAAATGGCTTTTCTCTAGTATGAATCATCTGATGCCTCTTGAGATTCCATTTATGAGTAAAGGCTTTTCCACATTGAGAACACTGATGTGGCTTTTCTCCAATATGGATCATCTGATGTGTCTTGAGATGAAATTTATAAGTAAAGGCTTTTCCACATTGAGAACACTGATGTGGCTTTTCTCCAGTATGGATCATCTGATGATCCTTGAGATCAGACAGTTGCTGATATGCAACAGCAGGGAGTTCATCAAACGTTGCCGAACACTGGAATTCATGCTGTTTCTCTCTAGTTGTCTGGCAAGAGCGATTATTACACTCTTTGTTTTGTTGTTCCTCAGAGTGCACGCTTCTGTTAGCACTGATCATTTGAATGTCTCCTACAACATTAGAGATAAAAAAGCTTGTTATCTGATTTTCAGAATATCTACATCAGGCGTTGTTGATATTAGTGTCACTTTGAAATTATTATCATTATTTTTAATCATAATACAAACTGTTTAGAATCTCACCTTTTGGAATAGAATCTGTGTGATTGTATTCCATTAAATCAGATATTTCTTCCTTTTTAATTTCCTTAGATGGTGACATGAACATTTCAGTCTTAGATTCATGATCCAGTCCAGGCTCTTCTTTCTGTTTCTGAGTTGTAAACAAAAACTCTTGTAGGAAATCATCACATTCTTCTTCTTCACTCTCCTTCTTCACTGCTATAAGCTGGTCTGATGATCCAACAGGTCCTGCCATTTCAGTCTTTGGTTCTTTTTGCAAAAGTATTCACATCAAAATTTCAAATAATGATAGCATCAGTGCATCCCAGTGTCTTCCTTAAAATGTGACTGAAATTTTGAGGCCCCAGTGTGTTGTGTTCATATAGTCCCTTTGTCTGCCCCAATAGCTACTAGGATCTAAAGCTAACCAATCAGCTGTAGGGGCTGGAATGCAAATAAGAATAGCAAAGGATTGTGGGAGGGACTTCCATTTAAATGGCCGTTACTTGCACGTCTGATGGTCCACAGGTGGGCATGGCCATAACTCAAATAGCACACACTCCACAAAGCAGGACAGCGGGGGTGGAGTGGAGGTGTGAACTGGTTGTGGGATGGTCAACTGAAGAAAACTTATATTCTAAAATGGGTAGTGACTTGATTATGATTGGCTGAAAACTTCTATTCCACCTGAATGGTTCATATACTGTATGTTTGCATGTACATACATGATGAGTAAGTTTCCCAATTACTGTAGTAAGTGTTCTAATTGTGTAACTTGCTATGAGGATAAAGGTAGCATTAACATTAAATGTGAGGCAGAGTGTTATCTCTGCACCAGAATTCTAGACATTTACTGCACTTACAAATTAACACCCAAATGAAGGTTTACACTTGATATCACCCAAAAATAGACCCTATGTTGATAATGACTGTATGAGGGTACTGCTCAAGAAATGCAGGTTCTCTATTGCATGTGACCTTTTCTAATGTGTTCTCCTAGATATAAGTAGATATGTCATGTCTTGAACTTGAACTGTGTATGTTGGTGTAGGCAGAGTGTGTAATATCACAATTCCACCACAATTCCAGACATTTACCGTTTAGTTAAATCTGTAGACTTTTCTATTTGTATGTGGTTTGATTTGGCTGTTGAGTGTATAGTTTTGGTAGAATGTTTCCATGTTTATACAGTGCATAAGGAAAGTATTCACAGCCCTTCACTTTTTCCACATTATGTTGTTTCAGACTCATCTTAAAATGGATTCAATTATTATTTTTCTCACCAATGTACACACAATACTCCAACACCCTCTAAAAAGCAAGGGTTTGGAAATGTATATCTAAGGACTGATATATCCCATTCACATAAGTATTCACACTCTAAGTATTGACACTTGCCATTAAGCTCTGGTGCATCCTACTTCTATCAATGAGATCTAGAGTTCCTTTGAGAAGATGAGAGAAGTGTAAAGCAGAAGGACAAACATCAGTGCAGCTCAGTGCCTGGTTTCTTCCACACACGCAGTTGGGAATTGTGGCCAAATATTTCAGTCTATGTTTCATTAGACCAGAATATTTTACTTTTCATGGTCTGAGAATCATTCAGGTTTTTTGTCAAACTCCTGGCAAAAATGGTTTCCACCTGTTCACTCTACCATAAAGGCCTGATTGATGGAGTGCTGCACTGATGGTTTTCCTTCTTTACGCTTCTCTAATCTTCTCAAAGGAACTCCAGATCTCATTCATAGTGACCATTGGGTCCTTGTGAATATTTTCTGTATACACTGTATATTTTTAGGAATGCAATATAAATCACTACTAATATACTTCTTAAGATGTGACTTCAATATTCCAACTCCACTCTGTGGTGCTAATATGATACTCCCTGTTCCATTAGCCTCCTGGATTCACACCTAACCAATCAGCTGCAGGGGCTATTAGAATGCAAATCATAAAGACCATGAGAACACATTCCATATGCATGAGCACTCTATACGCATGTGATGGGCCTCATAGTCCAGTCATTTTATGAAAAAAGGTTGAACAAATTGCAACAGAGGCAAACTTAACCGATTTTGTATCCTCAATATCTCCTGAGTAAGGGAAATAAAAGCCCCGAAGAATCCCAATAGGGGAAAGTTTAGAAAAAGACCTAAATATACCTTAAGCGCCTATTCAGTATTTTTCTCACGCGAATAGGGGAAAAAAAAATAACCTTCACATATCACCTTGAAAATGACTGAATTGATTACTTACATCAAGACAAACAAAAAATGTATTACAACTTTTTATATACAGGGTATATACAGAAATTCTTAAGTTGAATGTAATACCTTTTAATACCTTTTTTAATACCTTCACAATATTTTTTAATACCAACACGAGTTCGAGCTGCAACTAGCGGAAACCTTTCGAAATTCAGTGTTGGGGGTTATAAAGTAACGGATTACTGTCATTTTGATACTTAACTTTCTGAGTAAGAAAGTGTAGAAATGCTTACAATTCAAATCAAGTATCTATTATTACAGTTACTGGATACTTTTTTGCTTCAATAAAAAAACTGGCCTATACACAATTATTTGTTATTTAATCCTAACCCAAGATAAAAAGTTATTTCATTGTTATGTGTAGGAAGAGCACACACCACTTCTCCAGCACTAGAATCTTTCTTTCACTATCATTCTATCTCAATCAAGACAAAATGACAAATGAAAATCAGAAAAGGTTTACTGGACCTTCTTCCAAATAGGCCCACGACCATACGCAGTACACACACACACACACACACACACACACACGCACACACCCTCCCTTGCTGTCTCATATACTTTGCCAGTCAATGTATCACATTCAAAAATAGGTGGTCACATTTTACAAAAATACTAATTATTGATTGGGTGCTGCTGGAGAATGTGGGCCCCATGTGATAAAATACTTTTGGGCCTGAATGCTCCCAGTGACGAAAATTTTGAAAAATAACCCCTTAAATGACTTCTGGGGAATTTTGTGGAAACTAATTGATAAATTGACTTAACATATATTATATTATATTACATTGATAGCATATTACAAAAACCTACACAGGTTGTTATATTCAACTAATTTTAAGTAAGTCTATTGGGACCTTGACCTCATCACAACAAAGCAACACTGTCAGGCCTGTTTTACCTCTATTCTGTAGTCAATTGGCAGGGGTAGCTCATTGCAAATAAGCCCTTATAACATGTACATCTGTTTACATGTTATATTCTTGTTTTTCCCCTTTCATTTAATTATATATTTGTTTGAATGAAAAGGACTTCTGCCTTTATGGGGACCTTTAATTTGAAAAGGGGTTATTGTGATACTGTATGTAGGCCTAGTTTAGGCTATGTCTGCTGCTCTTACAGCCAGTGTCATTGAAAACGCGATTGCGCGAATGATATACTTTTTTGGATGACAATGACAACTGGTAGCGTAGACATACTGATAGCTTTGATTAAGCCTCAATGACGCATATTTATGTGGAGAGACAGTAGCCCTACGTGGCCGATGAGCCACTAAGCCAGGCAGTAGACTCTTCCACCTCTGACTACGTCTGCACATTCTTGTTTGCTGGCTAGTAGACTCACATACATTCACTCCCATCCAGGTGACATTTATTGTCTTTTTACAGACGTGGCAATAAGCCTCTTGGCTGTAACCAACTAGCCTAAGCCTAAGCCTAAGCCTCTTTGAATCTCGAGTACTCTAACCAAATGTCCAAAAAATTCATTTTCCCATGACTTAAATAGTAGCGAACTTTTGGCAACAAGTTTGGCAGCAAGCTAGCCATATATCCAGTGAGTTTGAGGCAGGTTTGAGCATAGACATAATGTATGTCTATGGGTTTGAGGGGGCACTAAAAGTTTTTACCGCGAACACACACTGACATATCGCTCAGGTCCTGCTCGCACATATAATTAATATAATATAAATAAATTCATGCATATTTTAGGAGATAGACCTGCACTTAACACAAATGGAAAACCTCAGTTTGTGGTTCGATAATTTAATACCTCATCATATGATGTTTATTACCTTTTAATACTTTTAAATGGCCTTAAATTTGGCTAATTTAATTTACTACCTTTTAATACCTTTTACAACCCCGCGGACACCCTGAAGCTGTACAAACACATAGTTAAGCATTATTCAGCCTAGGAAAGTGGTTTTGGTGTTTAATCTGATTTAGAGGTCACTGAAACATATACAGTATATTACACTAAAGTACCAGTCCATCATTTTCCAAGACTTATAGTAATTGACCTCTTGCCCAGGGGTTGACTGATAGACTGTCCAATCAGAGAATGATGTATGATGCCCCTTTACTTTGCACAATTTTGTCTAAAACAATAATCAGACAGCATGTTTATGTTAGTGAATGCAGGAAAATTGTGAAGGCAAAGTTGAAGATGGACATGATAATGTCCAAATTCAACAGAAGGGTGTAGATGGGATAACTGCAGTTAGCCTCCAAAAAGGTGACTCTATTGTTGTGACATCTGGCAAAAAAGGTGCATGCTATACTAATAAATATAGTTTATGATTAATAATTAACAATGCATGCCTATGCATGGGTCATGGTTTTACCAAAGTCATAGAACAGTCAAAGCTATACATATTCTAAAAGCATATGCACTGTACATGAAATATAGCATCAATTAACTTATGTCCCATCTTCCTCCATACCATGCATAACATATACTCCTCTATTCTGTATAGGCGAATCAAGTGAACAGCTGATACATTTTGGCATGCACTATTAAAGGAAACAGATTAAACACCCTAAACTATATATTTCTGAAAGCATATACCCTCTATAGAGATATAACACCATTTAAGACATTTCCCATCTTCCTCCATGCCATGCACAATATATTGCCCTCTATTCTGTAAAGGTGAATCTAGTGTAAAGTGGATACATTTTGGCCTATACTGTCCGGGGGAAACAAATGAAACACCCTAAACTATATATTTTTTGAGAGCATATACCCTCTGGAAGAGATATAACACCAGTTAAGACATGCATTATCTTCCTCCATGCCTTGGACAATTAATTTGTTTGTCAAATGTTGCAATTCATTTTGGGTTAGACCTTACTTTGCCTATACATTACCTATACATAATTACATTATGTCCTGTTTACCCATGTTAACAAACAATTTCAAAAAAGTTGTAATACATTTTTGTTCATCTTGATGTAAGTAATCAACTCAGTAATTTTAATGGTGATATGTTAAGGTTAATTTTTTCCCCTATTTGCGTGAGAAAAATACTGTATAGGCGCATGAATAGGGTATATTTAGGTCTTTTTCTAAACTTTCCCCTATTGGGATTCTTCAGGGCTTTTTTTCCCTTACTCAGGACATATTGAGGATACAAAATCAATTACGTTTTCTTCAGTTGCAATTTGTTCAACGTTGACCCCTATTTTGGCTTAAAATGACTGGACTACTCAGTGGCTTGGCCATTCCCCAAACTGGACAAACACAAAGGGGTCAATGGGGGTCAATTGGAGGTGGGAACTTAAAGAGTACAAGGGTTGGTCAAATGAAGAAAACCTCCCACCTTTCTGAACACATTCCATACTGTATTTGTTGGGTGTATTTAAATTTAAGATATATATTTTTAATTAATATGGTTTATTATTTCTACTAACAAAAATACAGCGGGGAAAATAAGTATTGAACACGTCAATATTTTTTTCAGTAAGTATACTTCCAGTGAGGCTATTCGCATGAAATCTTCACCGGACATTAGTATTAACTTAGGTAATCCACACATATATAAAAATCCAAACATTAATGTCTAAAAGTAGAGTTATGAGTAAAAAAGTGGAATGGCACAGGGAAAAAGTATTGAACACACTAAGAAAAAGCAGTACACAAAGGCAAGAAATGGCAAGGAACAAACTGGAATCTATAAGTAGTTAGAGAAATTATCCCTCCTATCTGTGCAAATTGATATAAGCTGGGTTAATACATACTGGTGGGCTATAAAAAGGTTTTTTCTTACCAAGGTGTCAAACAAGAAGCATTTCATAATGGGTAAAAGCAAAGAGCTCTCCCAAGACCTTTGCAACCTTATTGTTGCAAAACATATCAATGGAACTGGTTACAGATGCACATCAAAACTTCCGAAGCATCCAGCAAGCAGTATTGGAGCCATTATCTGCAAGTGGAAGGAACATCACTGCATCATCACTGGCCATGCACAGGATCTCCTTGCAAGATTTCTGACCAGGAAGTCAGAAGGATAGTCAGAAGAGTAGCCCAAGAGCCAAGGACCACTCGGAGAAAGCTCCAAAAAGACTTGGTGCAGTTGTTACAGAGAAAATCATAGGTAATGCACTCCACCGCCATGGCCTCTATGCACACTCATCCCGCATGACTCTATTGCTGAAGAAAAACATGTCAAAGCTCGTTGAAAGTTTGCTACACAACATTTGGACAATCCTATGAAATACTGAGAGAATGTATTCTGGTCAGGCGAGAGCAAAATTGAACTTTTTGGATGTCATACTACACACCATATTTGGAGGAGAAATGGCACTGTGCATCACTCTAAAAATACCCTACCAACAGTGAGGTTTGGAGGTGGTGGCATCATGGTATGGGCTGTTTTTCATCTCATGGTACTAGCAGACTTCATACAGTTGAAGGAATGATGAATTGAGTCATTTTGTTCTGGGAGAATCTTGACTATCCACCAGGATGATGAGGATGAGACATGGCTAGAACTTCCAGCAGGACAATGATCCAAACCATTCAGCAAAGGAAACTCTCAATTGGTTTCAGAGAAAGGAAATCAAGGCCCTGACTTCAATCCAATTGAACAGTTTTAGAAGTAAACTAAAGATCAGGATTCACAAGAGGGACCCCTGGAATCTTCAATATTAAAGGACTATCTGTTGAAAAGAATGGGCCAAAATCACACCAGAATACTGTAACTGGTTAGTTTCATCATACAGGAAATGCCTTGAAGCTGTCATTACGAATAAAGGCTTTTCCACAAAGTATTTAAGACATTTCAGCAGGCGTGTTCAATACTTTTTTCCTGTGTCATTCCACTTTATTACACATAACTCTACCTATGGACTTTAATGTTTGGATTTTTTTATATGGGTGGATTATCTGAGTTAATACTAGTGTCTGGTGAAAATGTCATGCAAGTAGCCTCATTGGAAGTATACTTACTGAAAAAAATGTTTTCCCCGCTGTATGTATATTTCTGTAAGTGTAGCCCACTGTTTGATAGCATATGTGCTGCCTGTAGGCAGCCAATCTGGACCATTCTATTTACTTAAGTATGGCAGCATAAAGACAGACATGGACATAAAGGTTTAGGGCTGTGGCAATACCATGCCAATGATTTAATGACTCCATCAATGAACAAAAGGGCAATAACATAGAAAATTCAAATGCACCCCAATATCAATATCCAGTAGTACCACATAATTAGGAAACATTTATAATTTGTATAGAAAACAAAAAGTGATAGTTCTCAAACCCACCCATCAGATATCTGTTCATATTAGACCTATGAGTAAAGACCTTATACACTTTCAGCTTTGATTTGCTCAGTACCAAGTTCTGTGGTACTCTTCATATTGCCCACATGTAGGGCAATGTTACAGATTCTGTCCAATATGGCTCTTTAGAGAACATCTCCTCTCATAGCACCACTTACAACAAGTCTTGCTGATCCTAGCACTCACCAGCCGTCTTGAACTGACACGTAACTGTTAAAAACAGCACTCACTGATGCACTTATTCTTACTGTACTCTACCGTTTTTTAAATTGTCCTAAAATTGTTGAGAATTGCTTTAAAACTTAAACTGTTTACCATGTTGTTTGTCGCTTTGGCTAAAAATGTGTCAGCCAAATGTAATGTAATGTAATGTTTATTTATCCCAATTAGTGGAACACACACAGTGAGGTGAAGCACACACTAACCCAGAGCAGTGAGCTGCCTGCTACGGCGGCGCTCTGGGAGCAGTGAGGGGTTAGGTGCCTTGCTCAAGGACACTTCAGCCGTGGATGTGAGCAGGGGAGAGCAGTGCTCAACCACTTCCCCTGCTCACATTTTTCATACTGAGTGGGGGATTGAACCGGCAACCCTTCGGTTACAAGCCCAAAGCCCTAACCAGTAGGCCATGCCTTTTCCCCACAATGGATCGTTGAGATGAGAGGATTTAGTAAAGGCCTTTCCACACTGAGAACACTGATGTGTCTTTTCCCCAGCATGAACACATTTAAGAATGGTGAGATTCAAACTAGTCCTGGAACACTTGCCAAATGTAGTACACTGATATGGCATGTTTTTTCTCATGTATGAATTTCCTGGTGAGAGTAGATAGATGTGTAAAGGCCTTTCCACACCGAGAACACCGATGTATTCTTTGTCCAGAATGGCTCCTCTGATGTGCCTTGAGATAAGAGTTGAGTAAAGGCTTTTCCACACAGAACACTGATGTGACTTTTCTCCAGTATGTGTCATCTGACTTGCTGGATTGCTAGTTTTGTGGTACAATTGAACATCTACCCACATTTATGGCAAAGTTACGGATTCTGCCCATGATGGATCTTCTGGTGTTTCTTCATATTAACCTTTTGGGTAAAGGTCTTTCCACAGTGAGAACACTGATATGGCTTTTCTCCAGTATGGATCAACTCATGTGCCTTCAGATTAGATATTTGAGCAAAGGTTTTTTGACATTGAGAACACTGATGGGTTTTTTCTCCTGTGTGGCTTATCAGGTGTGTTCTTAGAACAGACTTTTGTCCAAATGCCATTCCACATTCAGAACACTCGTGTGGCTTTTCTCCTGTGTGAATTCTCTGGTGTTCTCTGAGATTAGACTTTTGAATAAATACCTTTCCACATTCAGAACACTCATGTGGCCTTTCTCCGGTATGGATCCTCTGATGTATCTTGAGATAAGCCTTTCGAGCAAAATATTTTCCACACTGAGAACACTGATGTGGCTTTTCTCCAGTATGGATCCTTTGATGCTTCTTGAGATCAGACATTTGACCAAAGTGTTTTCCACATTCAGAACACTGATGTGGCTTTCCTCCAATATGGATCATCTGATGCTTCATGAGATTATACTTTCTGCTATAGGTTTTTCCACATTCAGAACACTGATGTGGCTTTTCTCGGGTATGGATCATTTGATGATCCTTGAGATCAGACAGTTGCTGATATGCAACAGCAGGGAGTTCATCAAACGTTCCCGAACACTGGAATTCATGCTGTTTCTCTCTAGTTGTCTGGCAAGAGCGATTATTACACTCTTTGTTTTGTTGTTCCTCAGAGTGCACGCTTCTGTTAGCACTGATCATTTGAATGTCTCCTACAACATTAGAGATAAAGAAGCTTGTTATCTGATTTTCAGAATATCTACATCAGGCGTTGTTGATATTAGTGACACTTTGAAATTATTATAATTATTTTAAATCATAATACAAACTGTTTAGAATCTCACCTTTTGGAAAAGAATCTGTGTGATTGTATTCCATTAAATCAGATATTTCTTCCTTTTTAATTTCCTCAGATGGTGAGATGAATATTTCAGTCTTAGATTCATGATCCAGTCCAGGCTCTTCTTTCTGTTTCTGAGTTGTAAACAGAAACTCTTGTAGGAAATCATCACATTCTTCTTCTTCACTCTTCTTCTTTAGTGCTGTGAGCTGGTCTGATGATCCAACAGGTCCTGCCATTTCAGACTTTGGTTCTTTTTGCAAAAGTACACTATTCACATCAAAAAGTCCTTAATAATAAACAAGAATAAATGGGCAAATATTTATAGTATCAGTGCATCCCAATGTCTTCCTTAAAATGTGACTTAAATTTTGAGGCCCCAGTGTGTTGTGTTCATATAGTCCCTTTGTCTGCCCCAATAGCTTCTAGATTTCAAAGCTAACCAATCAGCTGTAGGGGTTGGAATGCAAATAAGAATAGCAAAGGATTGTGTGGGAGGGAGTTCCATTTGAATGGTCGTTACTTGCAGGTCTGATGGTCCACAGGTGGGCATGGCCATAACTCAAATAGCACACACTCCACAAAGCAGGACAGTGGGGGTGGGGTGGAGGTGTGAACTGGTTGTGGTGGTGGGATGGTCAACTGAAGAAAACTTATATTCTAAAGTAGTTCCTTGATTATGATTGACTGAAAACTTCTATTCCACCTGAATGCTTCATATACTGTATGTTTGCATGTGCATACATGATGAGTATGTATAAGTTCCCCAATTACTGCAGTAAGTGTTCTAATTGTGTAACTTGCTATGAGGATAGCGGTAGTATTAACATTAAATTTGAGGCAGAGTGTTATCTCTGCACTAGAATTCTAGACATTTACTGCACTTACAAATTAACACCCAAATGAAGGTTTACACTTTATATCACCCAAAAATAGACCCTATGTTGATAATGACTGTATGAGGGTACTGCTCAAGAAACGCAGGTTCTCTATTGCATGTGACCTTTTCTAATGTGTTTTTTTCTCATAGATATAAGTAGATATGTCATGTCTTGAACTTGAACTGTGTATGTTGGTGTAGGCAGAGTGTGTAATATCACAATTCCACCACAATTCCAGACATTTACCGTTTAGTTAAATCTGTAGACTTTTCTATTTGTATGTGGTTTGATTTGGCTGTTGAGTGTATAGTTTTGGTAGAATGTTTCCATGTTTATACAGGGCATAAGGAAAGTATTCACAGCCCTTCACTTTTTCCACATTATGTTGTTTCGGACTCATCTTAAAATTGATTCAATTATTATTATTTTTCTCACCAATCTACACACAATACTCCAACACCCTCTAAAAAGCAAGGGTTTGGAAATGTATATCTAAGGACTGATATATCCCATTCACATAAGTATTCACACCCTAAGTATTGACACTTGCCATTAAGCTCTGGTGCATCCAACTTCTATCAATGAGATCTAGAGTTCCTTTGAGAAGATGAGAGAAGTGTAAAGCAGAAGGACAAACATCAGTGCAGCTCAGTGCCTGGTTTCTTCCACACACGCAGTTGGGAATTGTGGCCAAATATTTCAGTCTATGTTTCATTAGACCAGAATATTTTACTTTTCATGGTCTGAGAGTCATTCAGGTTTTTTGTCAAACTCCTGGCAAAAATGGTTTCCACCTGTTCACTCTACCATAAAGGCCTGATTGATGGAGTGCTGCACTGATGGTTTTCCTTCTTTACGCTTCTCTCATCTTCTCAAAGGAACTCCAGATCTCATTCATAGTGACCATTGGGTCCTTGTGAATATTTTCTGTATACACTGTATATTTTTAAGAATGCAATATAAATCACTACTAATATACTTCCATGGCATCAGAGTGTCTCCCTTAAGATATTCCAACTCCACTCTGTGGTGCTAATATGATACTCCCTGTTCCATTAGCCTCCTGGATTCACACCTAACCAATCAGCTGCAGGGGCTATTAGAATGCAAATCATAAAGACAAAGGACCATGAGAATACATTCCATATGCATGAGCACTCTTTACGCATGTGATGGGCCTCATAGTCCAGTCATTTTATGAAAAAAAGGTTGAACAAATTGCAACAGAGGCAAACTGACAGACAGACAAACTGATTTTGTATCCTCAATATCTCCTGAGTAAGGGAAAAAAAGCCCCGAAGAATCCCAATAGGGGAAAGTTTAGAAAAAGACCTAAATATACCCTATGCGCCTATTCAGTATTTTTCTCACGCGAATAGGGGGAAAAAAATAACCTTCACATATCACCTTGAAAATGACTGAGTTGATTACTTACATCAAGACAAACAAAAAATGTATTACAACTTTTTTGAAATTGTTTGTTAACATGGGCAAACAGGGCATAATGTAATTACGTATAGCTAATTTGTATAAATACCACAACAGAGCTAATAGTCCAGGCAAAGTAAGGTCTGACCCAAAACTAATTGCAACAGA
Source organism: Alosa pseudoharengus (assembly GCF_046254945.1). NCBI lineage: Eukaryota > Metazoa > Chordata > Actinopteri > Clupeiformes > Clupeidae > Alosa > Alosa pseudoharengus. Next base: position 10,705,140 of record NW_027468718.1, on the reverse strand, counting down.
ATTTATTTTCACATTTTTATATTTCAATTGGTGATCTAAACACCATAGTAAAAGACCATGAAAATCCAGTTGGTGGAAATATGCTAAAAGGAGGGTTGTTTAATGCATTATTCTTCAGCAAATACTAACAAAACTGTAATTATAATGTTGTAGAATACACATTCTAAAGAATATCTGACCCCATCTAACTTGACATGGAATTTTAGAATCTTGCATTGTTGAGGAACATTCTTTTTATTTTCAAAGAGTGAATTTCTTTGGCTTATTTCAGACTGGTTTGTTGCAAAATTGGTGTCTATTTTTACATGTTGGCCCTTTGAATCAATGGAAATGGTTGTTGACTCTTGTATTCCACAATGTTCAAGCTGTACACATAGTTAAGCATTATTCAGCCTAGGAAAGTGGTTTTGGTGTTTAATCTGATTTAGAGGTCACTGAAACATCATCAGTCCATCATTTTCCAAGACTTATTGTAATTGACCTCTTGCCCAGGGGTTGACTGATAGACTGTCCAATCAGAGAATGATGGATGATGCCCCTTTACTTTGCACAATTTTGTCTAAAACAATAATCAGACAGCATGTTAGTGAATGCAGAAAAATTGTGAAGGCAAAGTTGAAGATGGACATGATAATGTCCAAATTCAACAGAACGGTGCAGATGGGATAACTGCAGTTAGCCTCCAAAAAGGTGACTCTATTGTTGTGACATCTGGCAAAAAAGGTGCATGCTATACTAATAAATATAGTTTATGAATAATAATTAACAATGCATGCCTATGCATGGGTCATGGTTTTACCAAAGTCATAGAACAGTCAAAACTTTAAATATTCTAAAAGCATATGCACTGTACATGAAATATAGCATCAATTAACTTATGTCCCATCTTCCTCTATACCATGCATAACGCATACTCCTCTATTCTGTATAGGCGAATCAAGTAAACAGCTGATACATTTTGGCCTGCCCTATTAAGGGAAACAAATTAAACACCCTAAACTATATATTTTCTGAAAGCATATACCCTCTAGAGGAGATATAACACCATTTAAGACATTCCCCATCTTCCTCCATACCATGCATAACATATACTCCTCTATTCTGTATAGGCGAATCAAGTGAACAGCTGATAGATTTTGGCCTGCACTATTAAGGGAAACAGATTAAACACCCTAAACTATATATTTCTGAAAGCATATACCCTCTATAGAGATATAACACCATTTAAGACATTTCCCATCTTCCTCCATGCCATGCACAATACATTGCCCTCTATTCTGTAAAGGTGAATCTAGTGCAAAATCTAGTGTAAAGTGGATACATTTTGGCCTATACTGTCCGGGGGAAACAAATGAAACACCCTAAACTATATATTTTCTATAAGCATATACCCTCCAGAGGAGATATAACACCATTTAAGACATTTCCCATCTTCCTCCATGCCATGCACAATACATTGCCCTCTATTCTGTAAAGGTGAATCTAGTGTAAAATCTAGTGTAAAGTGGATACATTTTGGCCTATACTGTCCTGGGAAAATAAATTAAACACCATAAACTATATATTTTCTATAAGCATATACCCTCCAGAGGAGATATAACACCATTTAAGACATTTCCCATCTTCCTCCATGCCATGCACAATACATTGCCCTCTATTCTGTAAAGGCGAATCTAGTTTAAAGTGGATACATTTTGGCCTATACTGTCCAGGGAAAACAAATTAAACACCCTAAACTATATCTTATCTAAAAGCATATACCCTCTAGATGAGATATAATACCAGTTAAGACATGTATTATCTTCCTCCATGCCTTGGACAATTAATTTGTTTGTCAAATGTTGCAATTTGTTTTGGGTTAGACCTTACTTTGCCTATACATTACCTATACATAATTACATTATGCGCTGTTTGCCCATGTTAACAAACTATTTCAAAAAAGTTGTAATACATTTTTGTTTGTCTTGATCTAAGTAATCAACTCAGTCATTTTAATGGTGATATGGTGATATGTTAATTTTTTTCCCCCTATTTGCGTGAGAAATAGGCGCATGAATAGGGTATATTTAGGTTTTTTTCTAAACTTTCCCCTATTGGGATTCTTCGTGGCTTTTTTTCCCTTACTCAGGACATATTGAGGATACAAAAGCAGTTAAGTTTTCTTCATTTGCAATTTGTTCAACGTTGACCCCTATTTTGGCTTAAGATATTTTAATGAATATGGTTTATTATTTTTACAAACAAAAAATATGTATATTTCTGTAAGTGTAGCCCACTTTTTGATAGCATATGTGCTGCCTGTAGGCAGCCAATCTGGTCCATTCTATTTACTTAAGTATGGCAGCAATAAGACAGACATAGAGATAAAAGTTAGGGCTGTGGCAATACCATGCCAATGATTTAATGACTCCATCAATGTACAAAAGGGCAATAACATTGAAGCAACATTAAGAAAATGAAAATGCATCCATTCCAATATCAATATATGCTCATCCAGTAGTACCACATAATTAGGAAACATTCATGTAATTTGTATAGCAAACAAAAAGTGATAGTTCTCAAACCCACCCTACAGATGTCTGTAGACCTATGAGTAAAGACCTTATACACTTTCATATCTGATTTAATCACCACCAAGTCCTGTGGTGCTCCTCAACAACTACCCACATGTAGGGCAATGTTATAGTTTCTGTCCAGTATGGGTCTTCAGGTGTTTCTTCAGATTACTCTATTGGATGAAAGTATTTCTATACTGAGAACAAAGGCTTTTAAGCCACTATGGATCCTGTGGTGTACCTTGAGATGTGAGGATTTAACAAAGAAATAAGGAAGCGCGCTCAACACCCTACAGCACTTCAACTGGGTGCTTAAACGTTCTTCATAATAAATCAAAGACTTTGTAGAATCAATAAAGCAAGCACTCAACAGTTTTGTTTACTTTTTGATTGCCTCACAAACGTTTCGGGCTGACGCCCTTCTTCAGTGTGAAAAACGGAAATTTCCGGAATAAGGGTTTGTGAGGCAATTAAAAAGTAAACAAAACTTTGGAGTGCTTGCTTTATTGATTCTTCAAAGGTGTTAACAAAGGCCTTTTCACACACAGCAACACACATCAGCACAATCCGAACTGGTCCTGGAACACTTGCCACATGTAGTACACTAATATGACTTTTCTACAAAATGTTTCATTTGGTGTCTTCTAAGTAGACTTTTTAGACAAAAAGCCATTCCACATTGATAACACCGATGTGGCTTTTCCTCAAAGTGTATGACTTGATGGTTGGTGAGTTGTGATCTCCTCTTGAAAGTCTTACCACATGTAGTGCATTGATATGTTTTTTCTTTTCTGTGGATTCTCTGGTGACTATTGAGATCCGAACTGGTCCTGAAACTCTCCCCACATGTAGTGCATTGATATGTTTTTTCTCCTGTGTGGATTCTCTGGTGTTTCTTGAGAGACGAATTGGTTCTGAATCTCTTTTCACATGTAGTACACTGATATGGCTTTTCTCCAGTATGGATCAATTGATGCTTCTTGAGATCATACATGGTACGAGAGGTTTTTCCACATTGAGGACACTGATGTGGTTTTTCTCCAGTATGAATCATCTGATGATTTTTGAGAGTAGACTTATGAGTAAACTTTTTTCCACACTGAGAACATTGATGTGGCTTTTCCCCAGTATGGATCATCTCATGAACCTTCAGGACAGATATTTTAGCAAAGGTTTTTTGACAGTGAGAACACTGAAGTGTTTTCTCTCCTTTGTGGATCTCTCTAGTTGTCTGGCAAGAACGATTATTACTCTCTTTGTTTTGTTGTTCCTCAGAGTGCACGCTTTTGTTAGCACTCATCATTTGAATGTCTCCTACAACATTAGAGATAAAGAAACTCGTTATGTGATTTTCAGAATATCTAAATCAGGCGTTGTTGATATTAGTGTCACTTTGAAATTATTATCATTATTTTAAATCATAATACAAACTGTTTAGAATCTCACCTTTTGGAAAAGAATCTGTGTGATTGTATTCCATTAAATCAGATATTTCTTCCTTTTTAATTTCCTCAGATGGTGAGATGAACATTTCAGTCTTAGATTCATGATCCAGTCCAGGCTCTTCTTTCTGTTTCTGAGTTGTAAACAAAAACTCTTGTAGGAAATCGTCACATTCTTCTTCTTCACTCTCCTTCTTTAGTGCTGTGAGCTGGTCTGATGATCCAACAGGTCCTGCCATTTCAGACTTTGGTTCTTTTTGCAAAAGTATTCACATCAAAAATTCAAATAATGATAGCATCAGTGCATCCCAGTGTTTTCCTTAAAATGTGACTTCAATATTGAAGCCCAGTCTGTTGTGCTCATAATATAGTCCCTTTTCCTGCCCCATTAGCTTCTCAATTCAAAGCTAACCAATCAGCTGCAGGGAGTGGAATGCAAATAAGAATAACAAAGGATTGTGGGAGGGACTTCCATTTGAATGGTCGTTACTTGCAGGTCTGATGGTCCACAGGTGGGCATGGCCATAACTCAAATAGCACACTCCACAAAGGAGGCCAGTGGGGGTGGGGTGGAGGTGTGAACTGGTTGTGCTGGTGGGATGGTCAACTGAAGAAAACTTCTATTCCACCTCCATCTCTGTATTTCAGCAATGTCAACATTTCAGGCATCAATAAAGGTGATGATACGTCATCCCATTGTTTAATATTTGATAGTCACAGAAAGCCTAGGCTACACCATTAGGCCATTTTGAGAATAAAACACTTCACAGCTGCTAACGATCATCCTCCACAACCATGAAGATCTAATGTTAAAGGACAAGTTTGGTATTTTACATAAAGCCCTGTTTTCAGATAGTTTATGATTAAATAGAACGTTTAAGATTGAAATTTGGACACATGCTGCTTTCCTGAGAATTTTCGGTTTCTGTGGTAGCGCCCCCCCTCCTCCAGAACGCTGCCTAGGTGCACTGGAACAATCCTTCCTAAAACGCATTAAACTTCGCATTACATTCCATTGAGAGCTTGAATAATAGACACTCCAGCCCAGTTGGTGGCGATAATGCACCTTACACCGTCTTGCCAATTACAAGCAAACCACAGGCAATTTTGTGCAGTTCCGAATTGTGGGAAAAGGGGCGCTACCACAGAAACTGAAAATTCTCAGGACAGCAGCATGTGTCCAAATTTCAATCTTAAACGTTCTATTTAATCATAAACTATCTGAAAACAGGGCTTTAAGTGTAAAATACCTTTAAACAGTTGTTCGTCGCCTTTTTCCTTTTTATTGTAAAACCAACTGTCAGGGCCTACACAAGTGGTCGGCATATCTCGGTCAATATTTGATATTAAAATTTCAAATTTTTGAAGCTATTTGTAACTATGTGTAGCCTATGCAACCCGACTGTTGTAGGCTTGCCTACCACTCTGCAGTGCCTTGCCTACCATTCTCCCTACCACTGTAACAAACGGTAATGTAATGTCAGAACGGAGGTGCTAAACCTTAATACTGCTCAAGAAATGCAGGTTCTCTATTGCAAGTGACCTGTTCTAATGTGTTTTATCTCCTAGATATAAGTAGATATGTCTTCAATTCTGTATGTTGGTGTAGGCAGAGTGTGTAATATCTGCACCACAATTCCAGACATTTGCCCAATAGACGTTTTTTTTCTGTCCCTTATTGTGGTTGTTCTGGTTCTAGTTTTGGTAGAATGTTTACCCTCCAATGTTTATACAGTGCATACGGAAAGTATTCACAGCGCATGTTTCCCCTCCAATGTTTATACAGTGCATACGGAAAGTATTCAGCGCATCACTTTTTCCACATTTCGTTATGTTCAGGGTTCCTACTAGCCTAGAAATCTAGACGCGCCCCTAGCGGCAGCAAATTACATTTGCTGCCAGGGCTAGTCTAGCAACTCTCCGTTGCCTTGTGAGCTCCAGAAATCGAAACTTTATCCGGCCAATGAGATCGTGTATAGAGTCGTTAGGTGGGCTTAACATAATGATTGATGGCAGAGTTGCAACGGTTTGGCTTGAATTCCCTGCTACTTGAAAACAAATAAGATGGATGTTGCTGTTGGCGAACAGTGTGACACGAGCTAAGCTTTTATTAAGTTGGCAAACGTTTGAACTAGCCAAATAGCTCCGCTGGTGGGAAACGCATGGGACTCATAGTGCTGCCGCTGTCCTATTGCGTGCAGAGGGAATTTGAAAGACAACTGATTATCCCGCCCCTCGGATTGAGCACTGCGAACTGTGAGTGCCCAGACCCTACATTTTAATGTGGGTCTGGCTCGTCAGGCTAGGTTCCTACACATTTTCCATTTCAAAATTCCATACTTTTTCCATACTCAAATTTCCAAACTTCTCGATAGATTTTTCTGACCATATTGTCGACATTGCGGCCACTTCTGGTTTGGGATAACTCGGTGAAAACAAAGGTATGGACAACTGAAGTGAATTAAAAAATGACACTTAATATTCGTCCATTTAGCTGGGTCATTTTTAGTTGTATCATAGTTGTATCTTGATGATGGGGACTGATAGTTACACTACACAACAGTAGGAATGGTTCATTATGACCTGAGTGAAGTGATTAGTACTGCAAATGCAATAGTCTGGAAACACAAATATTTCTCCATACCCTTTTTTCCATACTTATTCAGACCTGGAAATTACTAAAAATCAAATTCCATGCTTTTTCAGAAAAACACAGACACAAAAAAAAAAAAAACACTGAAATATTCTTTATACACCATTTGTTGTGACACTTGCCATTGAACTCTGGTGCATTCTACTTCTATCAATGGTCCTTGAGATTGTAAGAAATGAATCCTGCCGAATTGTATGAGTGATATCATTTCTCCAACCAAGATTAAGTTCTGATGTTCTGATGGCAGGCCAGACAGTTTGGCGCCAGGTGAGGTGTAAAACACCTACTATCATAGAATGGGTTTTGGGAGTAAGCCATTGAAAACCATCCCAGCCAAAGGTGTGAGGTTAACTCAATTATCATATAAATAGGACAAAAGGCTATTTGGGTAGAAGCCAGATTAATTTGCATTGAGACCAGCATACACTCTCAAAAAATACTGGGTTATTTTCTCAACCCAAACGCTGGGTTGAGGCTGTCAGGTCATTCTGTGGGGTTGTCTTTACTCATGTTGGGTTATTTTCTGTAACCCAGCTTGTTGGGTTGATAGTTTGGGACAGTGCCCCTCCTCTCCCCCACCTGACATGTAGCACTATACCCAACACCAGGGTGACTTTAACACAGCTGCATAGTTATTTTAGAGTTTGAAAAAATTGTTATTCTTCCAACCGTCCAGTCCAGCAGCTGTCAACATGCAATGGAAATCAGGCGATTTCGTAAGGTATGTATCTTTAACTTTTTTTATCCAGACGTATTTTAAAAGTCTACCCAGAGACATACCCTTCGTGATAGCCTATGAATGGATATTCTGCCTGCCAATTTCGTTCACCCTCAAGCAGGTTAACATTGTGTCATTCATGCTAACTAATGTTAGATAACATTAATGTTAATGTTAAATATACAAAGACAGACTCACTGGGTATGAACTGCTGAACAGAAACAAACCAAACTTTTACAATGAACTAAAATTAGCATACCAACAGCTGGTAGTAGGTTAACATTAGCAGACCATAGCTATGCTAATTAAACATGCTTCATGGTGGTTGTACAGACTATGGGTGCAGCTAACGTTTGTCAGCTAATTAGCTAACACATCAGTCTGAGTAATGCTAGTCTCTTCTCAAGCCACACGTAGGCTAAGGTAACGTTAAAGGAAAATTCCAGTATTTAGCACTTTGAGTCCCTTTTCTGGTTTGTTTTGGATGAACTAGAGTGGTGGACACCGAAATTTTGACGATTGGTCTTGTCTCGACTTTTGACTCGTTTTGAATCGCTTCAGAGTGGCTGCAACAGGCATGCACAAACATGTCCTAAAACAACCCTTAATGTAGTTTATTTACTTGGTTGTTTTTTTCTCTCCGATTGCGCCACCTAGTTAAAAATTAAAAAGCAAAAAATGAGGTGTTTTAATCACAATATCTCTGGCTGACATGGTCAAAACTACACGAAATTAAAAGTGTAGGATCATTATGACCCCCTCTGAATGCATGCCAAGTAGGGCTGGGACAACGTGTCGACGTAAAAAATACGTTGACGCAAAATATGCGCGTCGATTCGTCAAGCATAACGTGTGCTGCTTAATATTTTTAATTTTACACCGTCAGTGTTTTCCATACATTGACTAATCTGTGGCTGGGCGCCACAAAATCAAAACCGGCCAGCACACATTGATGTTCTATGTTGTAGGCCTACTATTTAAATTAAAGATAAGATAAAATAATTTCATTGAGCTGCACTTTTCACTCACACAGCCTTTCCTCGCCCCGCCCGCTCTCTCGTAACGAGCCCGCTGCTCCTCCTCTGCATGTGCATAACAAAATATTCACGATTGTTGAAGGATTGTTGTTGCCACATAGAAGCACTGCATAGAACACAGTGGGCTAAATTGCTATTAAATCCGTTTAGCATCGTGACCATGCTGCACAAATTTGTTCAAAACTGCTGCATGAAAGTTAAAGTAAACTCTGCTAAGGTCTTATCACAACATAGTACATTGAGGAGACTAAACTAAGGGACTGTACGATATTTAGCGGGGGGGAGGGCCGGTCGCCAGACGATCGGGTTAAAAATGTTCTGCCTGGCACTCCCCCCTGGTCAATTTTTTTTTTCCAGGGGCCTCCCCCCGGCTCAAAAAAATTCTCCTAGGCCCTCCCCCCCACGTGAATCAAATAAAACTGGTCGAAAAATGACGTTTACAAGGTTAAAACGGCCAGCAAATGTCATAAGCACACATACACACACACGGGGCTACAAACCAGTGTTGCGCGGGTTTGGTCACAAGCGGCCCGCGGTCGCCCGATATTTTAATCAACCCGACCCGCTTATTTACAAAATGTGTGCTTTTGGTTATAGCCTGCATGCAGTAGTCCATTTCTGTAAAACAAACTAATTTATTTGCGAAACTTTATGCAGTAGAACTACACGCAGGCATGCAGGACATAATGTTTGCGCAGGAGAGAGAATGAGAATAAGAGCGCAAGCACGCACGCAACCACCAAGGATTAGAACACTAGGATAAGATTTGGCCATGGACATACTTCTTTCGAAAATAGAAATGGGGAGGCAAGGTAGGCAAGAGAGATACATTGCTGGTCAAAACGTTAGCGTAAGAACTGGTTTAAAATGCTGAATGAAGCACAAAGCTTTACTAAAGCACATCCACTGTTTAAAGTCACAAACACAACGAACTAAGGTAACTTTTATGCATGCGCGAACCTATACATACCGGTAGATATGGCTGTGTAGTCTGTGCCATAAGATTTATTCCTGCAGGCTGCCCGTTTCGGCTGTCATACTTTTAAATGGCTTCGCAAGAAGTAGGCCTACATAGACCATAACTTGTACTACTGTCATCTTCTTTAATAACTTTTCCCAATATTTCCCATAGCCTATATCGCTTTTCCTGAAGGGGTGTCTTTATTATTAACTCGAGTCTTCAGCTTCTTTACTGTTGACTTACTGTATTTATGCTTTACTGTATTGATGCTAGCCTTCTCGTGATATTTTAAGTAGGCCTATTTGTAGAAAATATATATTTAATTAATTTTAACTGACCCGCCCGCAAATGACCCGAATATCATTAAAATATTTGGTTTATGACTCATAACCGCGGGTGACCTGCAAGCTTACGAGGGGAGTTGTGGGAGATTCAGGTAGGGTTGCGACTTTTTGGACTCGCCCACTCTGTCAAAGAGACGTGAATCATGTTTTGGCCTACAAACCTTTTAAAATATCGAAAACGGATCATTGATCAGGGGGAAAAAATATCATGGATCAGGAAAAAATTATTTTCCTCGGCCCTCCCCCCAGGCCAAAAAAATTCTCCTGGGCCTTCCCCTAAGGCTTAAAAAATTCTCTTAGGCCCTCCCCCCCCCGGTAAATATCGTACAGTCCCTAAGTTAAGTGACAGTATGCAATCAAGCAGTATCTCAAAGCTAACATTAGAATACTGTTTGGATGTCAAGTTTAGCATGCTTACTTACAGCTGCTTGTATTTCGTTACTCATGCAAGGCTCTTTTTATTGACTCTGAATGTTTGCAAAATCCCGATGTAAATGGAAAGGTGTTTTCAAGACTCAAAAGTGCTTGTTCCAAGGAGAAGTACGAACTGTTATTTGAACTAACTACGTTATGAATTGCATCCACACATCAGCAGCCTTTTAACTGTGTTAATGTTAATTGCAAGGATTCCCTCACAACGTCTTTAAGTGACAGGCACTCAATTAGACCTATACACTACTGAACTTTATTGAATGCTACCTCTGACTAAGAATGCATTACTTTGCACTTGTATAGTCTTTTATTTTGGAATCTTAAGAGCAATAAACATATATTGCAATATTAAAGAATTCATGTTTAATTCATTCAGATATGTAAATAAACATGTATAAGTTGTTATTAGTCAATTAATGAGGAGATAATCGATAATCGAATCAAATCGAAATCGGACTGAAAAAATTAATCGTTAGATTAATCGATGCATCGAAAAAAGAATCGCTAGATTAATCGTTTAAAAAATAATCTTTTATCCCAGCCCTAATGCCAAGTTTCGTGGACTTTCGTTCATGGGGGGGCCATACCATACATTAATTTATGTGTACATTTAGTGACCGTACACCAACAGAGTTTTCTGTGAATATCTTGAGAACCGTAGGGCCTAGGATGACCAATTTTTTGCGTATGTTTGCCTCCAGGGGTAATGTTAACCCATTCCATATGCACACATGTGCATAAACAGATACACACGCACACACATACATTCACAGTAATCATACGTATGACCAGGGTTGGGTCAGATTACTTTGAAATGTAATCCATTACTGACTACAAATTACATGGCAATTTTTGTAATCAGTAACGTAATGAGTTGGATTACCAAAAACATGTAACGTAATCAGATTACTTTAGGATTACTTTTAGATTACTTCAATAAATATATCCATTAAGTAAAGGACACCACCATTGAATTGATGAAAGAATTTTCATTTTATTTTTCTCTTTATTATTTCATTACATCTAAGAAATTTCTTTGCTCTGAGTAAAGCATTCCTGTGTGAATTAACTGATCTTTTCCTCCAAAAATCTTAATGTAGCCCCTTGTTTTAGTGTTACCATTTACTTTGAGGTCACCAGGTCCCATTGTCTGAAAAACACCCAAAATTATAATACATAGCTATTCTCCACTTTGGGGGTGGTGTTTTGGTGGTTGAAATTTTCACCCCATCCCAATATTGATCACTTAGTCATCATGATGTGATCATGGATCACTATTCTCCAAACATGAACAACTCAGCTTAACCTTTTTAAGGGCACACCTGGACAATGAATTTAGCTTTCGCTGGATTTTTTTGACCCAGGGACACGGCCTGAGATTGAATGACACCATGTCCATTTCAATTGTGGGGGTGAGAAAATTATTCCTTTGGGATGTTTTTCAACCAGGGGGACGTGGTGACTGAAACGGTAACAGCGCAATTCCATGGAAAATTATGTTTTTTGTAACATCCATTACGCCAATAAAATGTGATGGTATGGTATGATGTGAATGATTACATTAATGTTGAGCATTTGCTATTTTTGTCTGAAGAATATACATGAGAAAAAATGCACAAAAAATTAATGTTATTATTTCACTGGCGTTATAGATGTGCCAAAAAGTAAATTTTCCGTGGAATTGCCCAACACTAAAACAAGAGGCTACATTAAAATTAGGAGGAAAAGATCAGGCAGTGTGCCGAGAGATCTGCCCCAATAGTAAATAAGTTAGTAAGTAAGTATAGATACCCTTTGGATCCCGTGAGGGAAATTTGGTCTCCCAATCCGTGCATTAGTGAAGCACACAGAGCACACAGTGAACACACAGTGAGATGAAGCACACAATGAGGTGAAGCACACACCAACCCGGAGCAGTGAGCTGTCTGCTACAGCGGCGCGCAGGGATCAGTGAGGGGTTAGGTGCCTTACTCAAGGTCACTTCAGCCGTGGATGTGGGCATGGGAGATGAGTGCTCAACCACTTCCCCCGCCCACATTTTTTCTACTGGTCGGGGATCGAACCGGCAAGCCCGAAGCTTGTCAAATTAAAAGATAGCTAGGCTATCATAAAAAAGTTGCATTGTTTGCATGATAAAATGTAATCAGGTAATCCCCAACAATGTAACTGTAATCTGATTACCCAATTTTTTTATTGTAATCTGGGCTGATTATAGTTACTCGATTTTTGTAATCTGATTACGTAATCCAGATTACATGTAATCCGTTACTACCCAACCCTGCGTATGACACATACTCACACAGTAGACATGTACGCATGCACGCACATGCACACACACAGGCACATACACAGGCACACACACAAGCACATGCACACACACACACACACAAACATAAACATTTACAGGCACACATGCACACAATTCAAGAATTTCTCAGAATTATGAACAGGCAAGATGGGGGTGGGGTTGTATAAAATGTATTTTACATGTGAAATCTATGAACTAATCATGTTTTGGTACTTGTTGTCTAGCAGATACCAGTGAGAATTGAGTGTGCATAATGCAATTCAGTGAGACAGAATCATATAAGCCTTTCAGCATGACTTATTTTTGTGGAAAAAATGTGCTGGACTGGGCGGCGGTCATATTTTGTACTGTTCTGCGGTACATCTAGTTATTATATGTTATTTGACGCTATGCCCTTTTTGTTTAGGTTATGCTTTTGGGTAATTTAGGGACTCCCTTCTGTCCACCCCTCAGCTGGGCATGCTCTCGGCCTCTTTGTTTGTGTTTCCCTCTGTATGTATCTCACTATTTACCTCACACACATACACCCCACCCCCTTCTCTCTCTCTCACACACACACAGACACTCTCTGGATCTCTCTTTTTGTATCAGACACACACACATTACACACACACACAAATCTATCCTAGATTTGGCTGGTGTCTGAGTTCCCTGTCAGGACTGCCTGAGGTGGAGGAGCAGTTTAAAGGGAACTATCACAGCAGCAGATCAAACAGCTGCACAGAGAGCCAACTGATGAGCTTTCTCACTTTGCTTTTCATTTGTCTCTTTTCTCTTACTTTCAGCACAGCTTTGAGTTTGTCATGAAGGTGTTCAGGAGTGAGCCCATCACACACACAACACAACACAATACACACCCACAGACACACGCACACAAATACAGTAGCACATTTCATCAGTTGTGCATATGATTTGGCACACTTATAGCTGAAGGTTTAAAAAGAAAAAGTTGTTTTAAATTTTCAGTTTGTCATCACATGGCAGTTATGTCTTCAAAATGGCTACCGTGACACCAATCAATCAATTCGTCTCCTTATAGGTATTGGATATGACATGTTACTGAGGACTTTGACATTTACTTGAACTTATTTGTCATTTGTTAGGGATACAATGGGATTGGGATGCTTCTTAATAATGAACTTATGTTAAGTAAGCAAGTGAGTATCAGGACATTACTTTACTTTGGGGTACACAAAAGTGGTATATCATGGATCATCAGGAATTGACATAAGTTCATGGTCTCTCATTCCTGACCTGATTACATGAAGTTAAGGTTAATTACTAATGAGCTCATCATGTCTGTGGCCCCTTAACTAAAGTGTTGAATAAAACTTTTTGACTCAAGGGCCACATTGGGTTTTGAAAATTGGCCGGCGGGCCACACAACAACAAATAATGTGTGTGTGTATATATACTGTATATATATATATATATATATATATATATATATATATATATATATATATATATATATATCTATTAGGGCTGGGCGATAAAACGATAGCGATATGTATCGCAATAGACATATAATCGATATCAATAAAAATACGTTCGATAGAACATTCAATAATATAAAGCAACACACACCTCCCGCCTTACGTTGTCCATTAATAAATAGGCTATATATATCTTGCATTGTAGCTAGCAGTAGCGGCTCCTGGGTTGACAAATAGGCGGGGCAGAGTCGATCAAGTTTAGAAAAAATGTTTTGGCATAGTTCCAGGTCACCGGCAGCTGGACGCACACTAAGGGCGGTCCACGGAGATTTTGTTCATTTTTACGGCTCTTTCTTTCGATGGCTAGGCTATGAGCGAAATCTGAAATAATGTTACCATGCATTTGTGGTCAAAACACCGTTTTGTTCATGCATTATTAACCTATGGTTAGCCTACTTAATGTTATTTTATTAATAAGAAGTGAAGTTTAAAATTGTGAGATTCCAGACAAATAAACGCTACAAGGCAGGTGGGTAATCAGCTCATTAGCTCAGATCAGTGGAGAACTACTTTAGGGGAAAAACTCAAGAAGGAAACAAATTAACCGAGAATTCGTTGCGAAATCAAAATTCCACTGGAGCTCCAAGCGTAGGCTTCACGCCACCTTACACCACTCAGCTCTCAGTCAAGTTCAAGTTGTTTATTGTCATGTAGGCCTACTCATAAAAGAAATTATAAGTAACGAAATTATTGTGTTCAAGAGCCAGCTCAACTTTAAAGAGTAAAATAAAAGTAGGCTATTCATTAAAAAGGTAAACATTCTGTGTGTATGTGGGGGTATGGAATGAGTGCTTGTGTGTCCACCGTGGTTTGTATAGAAATTAATATTAAGTGACACATATACATAAAAGGGCAGTTTTTTTACGAGCTCCTTGGGGAATGATTTGGAAAATTTGAGGAAGCTTGAACTATCAAATAGGATGGCGGCAGACAAATGGCCAGTGAATGAAAATCTGTCGGTGGCGGTATGATTGTCACACACTTCATAGGCAATTTGCGCAAAGTAGAAGCGGACCTGCGCTTATCCTGGACACCGGTATGTTTTGCACAAATGCACGGGACATCACGTAGGCCTATCGTTCTCATGTTGGCCACAAACTTGTCTGTAACCCTGTGTGACTCCACGGCATCCATTGCTCTTTTCTGCAGCTGTGCATAGAGCACTACCCGGGGCAACAGGTCTAAAAGGAATAAAAACTCGGGATCTAAGAGCATTCGAGAAAACCCTTTAGCCTCTCTAACTGAGATTGTATCAAAATCTCCAGATGTTTCAATTGTTTCGAAACACTCCAAAATAAGCTTTTAAATCTTTTCAGAGATCTTGTGAAAAAAGCGGAGAAACCATAAAGATCCGAGAAGAAGACCCGCACTGAGGATGCTGCTGACGCAGCCTTTCCCATCACCAGGTTCAATTGATGTGCATAGCAAGGGCCTACACGTCTTGCACTTTCTTACGCACTCCACCAGATGCTCCTCTCGACATAGCCCCATCAAATGTCTGTGCAATCAGCCTTACTTTATCTGTGTCACTTTCAGGTGAACAAACTCGTAGGCCTACACGATTTCGCACTTACACTGTAGCCCTCATCGAGTTGTGCTGCAATATTAGCTTTCCCCAGCATGGCTAATTTGCACAACTCAGATGCTAGCCTCATGTTTTTTGCCTTCTCTGAAAAATGTTTTATGTCACACATACCTACACCTACTCCAAACATCCCCTTGTCCCCCAGAAGATCGGAAAAGCACGCATGGAAAACAGAACATTTTATTGCGTTCGAATCAGGACAACCAGAGCTTCTTATCAGACATACTGTATGGCCTACCACGAACGTGAAAATGTCCGATTAAATGACCGACTCTTGTCCTTTGTTGGTATACGATGTTGTTGTCGGGCTGATCAGGTCCTAGGTCTTTGATAGCTAATTTAACTACAAACTCAAGTCTTTCGAATGAGTTATTTAAGAGAAACTCCACACTATTGCACACACGCTGTTCACTCGCCATTTTCAACTGTCTGTCTGTCTGACCTCACAAACTTCGTGCGGACTAATACAGTAGGCATACTACAGTACAGTTGGCATATTACAGTAAATTCTGACGTCGTATAGGGTGGGCAGTGGCATGATCTGCCCACCCGACCTTCTACTAACCGCGCTCTAGCTGCAGTTCCATTATCGGTCGACAGATTTACATAGACAAACAGCAGGCGCTGTTCAATTTCTTCAGGGCACCAGAAATGAAATGTAACGTTACAGTAGGCCTACAACAACTACGGATATGATCAACGAGATCTTTGCGATCTTTTCGAAATTTCTTTTCAAATCCTACAAAAATGTAACATGATTGAGTACGTTGCCACTGATTACAATAATAAACAAACAACATTTTATTTAAAACAAATATTTTGTGGATCTACTTTTCTAGTGGATGAATCTTTAGTAGGGCTCTGCCCCTCCTGCCCAAGTGAACGAGCCGCGCCTGGTAGCTAGTATGTGCAACTACCAGAGTAGGCGATAGAAGTAGGCCTACCTCAACACAGACTCTCAATAAGCCCTTGCCCCGTGTACTCTCTCTCTCTCTCCCTCCCTCAACAGGCGCATCCCTCCTCATGTAATCCAAACATTCACAATCGTGCAAGAGGACTGGCTAAATTGTTATTAAATCCGGTTAGCATCATTAGCACGCTGCACGAATTTGTTCAAAACTGTAGCATTCAGGCCCTGGCCGTGGCGCGACTGGCTAGGGCACCTGCACCGTACGCCGGCGACCCGGGTTCGATTCCCGCCCCGTGGTCCTTTTCGGATCCCCCTCCCAACTCTCTCTCCCACTAGCTTCCTGTCATTCTTCACTGTCCTGTCTCATTAAAGGCATAAAAAGGCCAAAAAAATATAATAATAAAAAAAAACTGTAGCATTCAAATTGACCGCTAAGTTGTAATCATCTCAATCCCAATGCAAATGGAAAAGTATTTTCCAAGACTCAAACGGGCCTGTCCCGAGGAGAAAAAGTATTCATTTGAAACTTTAACACACGTGGGGAAACAGTAGACTATGATAAACTAGCAAATTAAGCTACTTTGTTTACAATATTTCCAGGCTTCAACCAGTGCTGCTTTTCATTCAGACTTATGTGCACATTTATTTATTTGAGTGTTTTTCATAATTGTGTTGGTTCATGATTGTAGATTGTTGATTGTGTTTTTCATGATTGTATTTCTTTTCCCTGATTGCTTTGGTTAATACCTATAGGGCTGGGCGATATGGCTGAAAACTGTAAACATGTTTTTTGGGGGGAGGTGTAGGCAGTGCACTATAGGCCCCTGTGGCGCAGCCTAAGCTTTTGTCCTTAATGGCATTTTCCCTTTACATTACTTTTTTATACTTTAAATAGTTTTGAAACCAGTACTTTTACACTTTCACATGAGTAAAAAGCTCTTTTTAAACCCTAGTATCTACTGTATACTTCTACATGAGCAATGAATGTGAACACCTTTGACACCTCTGCATTTATATAGGCTACTATCTAATTTCTTTTTTTTCTCTCTTGATATTCAGTTTTATAATTTTCAGTAAACAAAAATCCTGTAGATGGTGCTTGTAAATCGAACAGAAATCCTCGAGTTTTTCCTTAATTTTACAACATACCCTCTTTTCATCAATCTACTGTTTTGGTCTACTTTTAAACCTAGTGCACGAGCAGGCATGAAGCTGACCCAAGCCTCACTTGAATAAAAGAAGGCAAGATGCAGCTAATTTGATTTAATCGAATGGCTTCAGCCCCAAGTGAAAGTATATGCTAGTTCAAGCCAGTCTATTTCTGTTAAGCGCTGCCTTCATTAGCGAGGATGATGAAATACTCGCAGGAAAATCATTGTCAGACACAGCAAAATGTGACCCAAACACAATTGGCTCTCTAAGCAACCAGTGTACAGATGATAACCCTCTAACCCACTGCCCAGCTAACATGCTGGCAATATATTGCAACAACATTGGCAGAAAGTGTTCATTTTGTTGCTGTGACATTACCTGTGTTTGGTGCAGTCAGCAGTCACTGGATAAACTGTAGTCTGTACGCGTCTCTTCTGCTGACCAAATGTATGAGTCCTTGTCCTCCATCTTTTGGTAAGAAAATAACTGCTTGAGGTACCCAGTGTAGTTTGTCCCAAAAGAAGTCCACCACACACTCTAAAAAATGCTGGGTTGAAATCAACCCAAATTTAGTTGTTTTTAACCCAGCCGCTAAGTAAAATGGGATCCAACACAGCATTGGGTTATCTTAACAAAGCAGAATGTATTAAGCATATAACCCAGCAGGTTGGGTTAAAAAATGTTAGGTAATTTTAACTAAACTACATAACTGTTGGGTTTATAATTTTAACCCAACCTGCTGGGTTATATTGGCAGCAGAGCTGGGTTAATTTTATGACCTTACCTAATTTATGAGTTATTATTATTTTTTCCTCCTTATCCTTATTTATTTATCCATTTGTAATCATTATCAATCATTAACAATAATTATTGATCACTATTAAAAACATTTTTTTTTAATCTATATGATTACAGCTGCCCAGGAAATGCTTTGACAAAAGATGTGCAAGTAATTAATTGCATTAAAACAACTGAACAGTACATTAAAATTGATTTACATGAACCAAAACAGTATATTAAAACAGCATAAAACACCACATGAAACAGAACAGTATTAAGTATTTAAAACAGTAAAAAAATATTGTTGAATTGAATTTATTACGGATTAGCCTTTAGGGATGCACACACAAATTGCACGGCTGGGGAAACATCTCCATCCATCTGATAGTGCATGCTGTATTAGTTCCCAAGCAGGTTTGCACTCCTTGGGGTAATTGACGTCAAAAACATAAAATGTCTTAAAGTAGACATCAATCGCCCCAAGGAGTGAGTGTTGCTCCAGAGCCTGCCCTGCCAATATCACAAAAGCCTGGGAACATGTGTTTTCATCTCCGAGCACTAGTATGTATGGATATGCTGCTGCTCTCCTGGCTGTAACGGTACAGATCCACTAGCACTTCACTTCAATTTGTTGTGTCGCATTCCACTCTAGTCCTATGATGATGTGATGTCAAGCGACTTTAACGCGCCCGCAAAGCATTCCGGGAAGGCAGCGCTGCATTTGAAATAATGTCGCGCGTCAAAAAGCTGGCCGATGCCCATTTTTATGCAAATGAATCCGTTGAACGCGAGGCGACTATCCAATGAAAGCACGAGTGTGACGGTCAGACCAGCCGCCGCACAGAATGCTCGTTTAGCCTACTCTCCGCACACACACACATAGTTGATTAGAAATTCATGCACATTTGAAATATTACCCGGTTACATTGTCATTCATTAAGTTCTCGTATCATTCAGTTGCAATAACATTTACGATCTATGCTACAGTACAAAACACACAACACGTTTACTTTCATTACACATTCTAAACTTTATTTACGGATTAACACATTAAGTTACAGCTGGGTGCACACAGTTTGTTTCTTATGTTTGTTATATCTACGTACACTTAAATGTTTCTTTTGAGTTATCTTAAGTTACCGTGGCGGGTGGTGAGAGGCCGAGGACAAACACGTCTGGCTGAACTTCGCGGGTGCTGAATCTTAGCAAAGGGCTTCTTGCGGCAATGGTGTCATGTTAAGAGTCCTCCGGAAGTAACCATCGGAAATGGACGTCATAGGGGAAAGAGGAAGCTTAATTTGGTTTTGTAATTAAGTTTATCCGTTAACTATATTGTTTATGATTATTTTCATTGAAGAATTAATATTTATTTATCTTTATGCTTATGTTGAACTGGCCATAGATTTCATGTTTGTTGTTGTCTAAATGTCAATTAGTCATAGTCATCCCTTCTGTGTCTTGTTAGTCTAGCCGGCCGGCATATATGTTCCCCTGTCATCCCATTTAGTTAGGTCAGTCTTTTGTGTTCAGTTTGCTCACATGCTCTGAGTTATGTTCTGTTTGTCTGACCTCATAGGCCTATTATGTTATGTTATCATTTTGGATATGATTTATCATATCTGTTTGTTTTTTTTTTAAAAAAGGACAAAAAAAATAAATGTTTAATTTTTGAAACTGAAAAACCTGTGTCTCCTTAAGCCAGCCTGCTCGATCCCTCACAACGAGGTTGTAGGTCCTTTGTTCTACCACAACGGTGCCTGTGAAACTTTGGTTGCGCTTACAAGACAAATAATGTTTTAACGATCTCTTCCACGACCACCTAGTAGTCCATAAAACAAACGAAACTAGGATTTGGATGAATATATTGACTGTTGGTGTTTCTGGTGAGGATTTGAGATTGCAGAGTAGTTTAAAAGAATTATCCGGAGTAAAATGCACTTTAGATCAATTTACAGATGATTGGGAGTACATACGTTGAGTTGACATCAAAATCATGTCATTCGGATGTGTTTTGAGAAAGTTCGATTTTACCGTTTTTAGTCAAAACTCGTTAGCCTGGAAGTGACCAGGGCATGTCATTTCGCCGCTACAAAACACTATTTTTATACCTCTTCTACAGTTCCAAACAACATTATACTTACTTGTTGCTGCTGCAGCTGGCATCTTTAGGGGAAAGTCCGTAGGAGTCAATTGCACGACATCACGTCACGTGACATTTCAAAATTCCAACCTGTTAGTAAGCTAGGGTTTGCTGTTGCATACAACTTCATTTCAATTTCGAAAGAAATACTGGACTATGTTTTAAAAAAAAAAAAAAAAAAAACGGCGACATTGTGAATTTCCAGAGCGTGTTACTCCACACTCGGCAATCGACTCCTACGGACTTTCCCCTAAAGATGCCAGCTGCAGCAGCAACATTTCCGGAAAGGTACTGGCTTGATGAAATTCATTCTGGACTCTATCCGACCACATAAAGACCTCGGGATACTTTGGTTTGGCTTTAGGGACCCTCTACTCACTACCACGTAAGTGTAATGTTGTTTGGAACTGCAAAAACATGTATCTATTTTATCTATATGAATAAATCATGCATGCATTGTCCTACAGTTTCAATAACCTATCATTTAACATGAATGATCATGAAGATTTGGGATATCAGTTTTTGCAAATTAAGTTATCTTTGGCTGAGATATTAATTCGAATGAGGATCTATCTATCTTATAGAATGTCATTGGTATTACACACTACCACAGAACTACAATAGAAATGTTTGTATTACTAAGTTATCCTTCTTAAGGGTGAGCTAGACACATAAATTACATAAGCTACAGTTTCATTAAGTTGTACATGTTTCTTGGTATTGTTAACAGAGGATCAGTGCAGGGCAAGGTGGAAGAGCCTCAGGGACACCTTCATGAAGGAGAAGAAGGAGAAAGACAGGAGCCTCATCACAAAGGCCATGGAAATATATGGCCGTGATGGGGTTCCTCGCCTCGTTCGTAGAGGGTAGGCCCACAGCCACAAATTTGTTTCGGCCACCACGCGCCCCAGCACAAAGTGCCCCACCAGAAAGTGCTGCAGCACAGACTGCCCCACCGCCTGCCACAGACAATATTGCCCTGCCGTCTGCCCAACATGAAAGTGCTTCGGCACAAGAGACTGACACCAGCACCACCCCATGTAGGCCTGGGAGAAAAAGGAAGGCTGGCCCATTGACCCCATTCGAGCGGCAACTAATTGATGCTCTACAAGAGTCGAGCGGCCCTATGGTTCCGCCACCTCCACCGTCACAACCTGTCAGGGCCGGTGAGGCCAGGTAATGGACTGTGGAACCAAAAGCAGACTCTGATTAAAGGTTAATTAAGTTTTAATGTGAAGAACACAAAAATAGGCAGCAGTACAGGCAGGGCTCAAGCAGATATCCAGAGTGGCAAAAAAAGGCAGAGGTCGGTAACAAAGAGCAAGTAAAGTCCAAGCAAAGGTCTCCAAAAAGGTTAAGGCAAAAACACAAAGTCCAAAAACAATCCTTGGTCAAAAAACAGTAATCCAGCAAGAACATGAAAAAGCGCAAGAATCCACACTGAAAGACGTGACGATCTGGCAAAGAGTGTTCCACATGGCATGGCTTAAAAGCCATGGCTGACGAGGAGAGTGGCAGCAGGTGTAGCAGAGCAAACACAGGTGATTGGACGCCTCCTTTGTCAGTCAACCAAAAGCCAAGGCAGAAGGAAAACCCGGACCGGAGCAGCAAGGCATCTCAAGTCACAGGCTAGGAAACGCGGCTTCTGGACCGGGTTGTGACACAACCGCCCTCTTCCACAGATGAGGACGAGTTGTTTCTCCTCAGCCTGCTGCCAGCCATGAGAAGGCTATCAGTAGTGAAAAAGGAAGAATTAAAATTCAATATTCACAGGCTTGTGTTTGAAGCTATTTGTGATGATCTATCTTAAATAAATACTGAAGTATTTAGCCTAGTTCTGAATGGCTGTTGTTTGTGTTTTCACAGAAGTGTTTTTTGTTATACGAATTTTGTGCAATAAATTAGTAAACTGTTTTGCTGGTGTCCATGGTTGTTTTATTAGTCAGACGTTATCTGTCATTATCCTAATGAAATCTTTATTGGTCAAAACAAAAGGACATTACAGATGTATTACTAGTGTATGCACTACTTACAATATACTGTATTTGTAATGCTTATGCAACTTTGGAACTTTGCTTTTTGAGCAGTGTGGGTGGCTCTTAAAAGAGCCTTTGGATGTCACAGTCCGGCCCAGAATCCCCCATCCCGGTCTGTGATCTGTCATGCCTCTGCTGTCCCTGGACTCCATTCCAGGTTTTCCCTCTGTCCTGGCTTCTAGTTGACTGACAGGGGAGCTGCCCAACCATCAGTGCTAGCACTGTCACACCTGTTGCCACTCTCCTCGTCAGCCATAGCATTTAAGCAGTGCCAGGAGAAACACTCTCTGCCAGATTGTCACGTCTTTCGCAGTGGATTCTAGCTAATGCTCATGCTCTTTGGATTACTGTTTTTTGATCTTCCGCGATGGCACGCCAGTCCTCCATGGATGGCACCGGCATGAAGTCTGGCAGCAGGGCATCCCAGATGGCATCCGACACCTGTCCCACCACTCTAGTCACAGTGCAGTGGCCTACCCTGTAGCCAAAGGCTATCATCCTGGAGGAAATGCCATGTGCAAGATACCTGTGAGAAGCATTCAATTACATGCTATTTCAAATGCATTTTTAAAAAGACTAGAGAGAAGAGACATCATTTCTGCACATTTTTTTTCTTTTTGCTTTTCACTGAGTAGTGGTCCTACTTTGAAAACATGTATTGAACCGTCTTGCTCTATTTGCATT
Organism: Alosa pseudoharengus; assembly: GCF_046254945.1. Classification (NCBI taxonomy): domain Eukaryota; kingdom Metazoa; phylum Chordata; class Actinopteri; order Clupeiformes; family Clupeidae; genus Alosa; species Alosa pseudoharengus. Next base: position 10,681,907 of record NW_027468718.1, on the reverse strand, counting down.
ATAAACCAAAACAATATTGCCAATCAATTTATATGGGCTATAAATGTCTAACCATAGCGTAACTACATTATTATGTTAATGAAGATTGAAATAGCCTACCGTAGACATATAGCCAGGCGCTGAGCGGGACAAATGGCCTGGCGAAATTGGGTGTTCCTGTTCGTTATCCGAGGTCCCACTCGAGCCAAGAGGTCATCAAATTGTCGCACAGACATCCGAAAATACTGGTGAAACAGTACTTCATTCACACTGATCTCCTGGATCAGGTGGTGGTATTCGCCCTGTTGTTGCCGGGCAAGACAGACTGGGTCAACCCAGTTGCTTCGGCGGCGTCTTCTCCTCCGCAAATACAGCGCAGCAACAACAATCCTCTGCCTTCTGTTCATGATTACTGATCTATCACACAAAACCCCTGTCCCTCCAAAATTCAAAATCCAAGCGGGAAGAATTTTGGTTGGTTTAGAGCATAGACTGTAAAAAATAGAGGCAAATCTCAAAAACACGACCTTGTTGACAACTTTAACCAACACAGATTTATGTTGGTTTTTAAGATAGCATTGCATATTTCATGACAATATGTTAAACTTGTTTGCATTGGTTAACTGAGTGCCAAAATGCGTTGAGTGGCAAAAACGTAATATTACGTTTTTAGCTTTTTTTTTAATTATGAAACTAGACACTCTAACACACCTTATATGTGATTTTGGGAACTCTGTGATTAATGGAAATGAAATATATGACGATGAAAATGCACAATCTGGACATTTTATCCTAACTCAGTTGCCGCTTTGGGTCGAATCAGTGACGCATGCACGTCAGCTCAAAACCAGGCCATTTTCGTGGGTTTATCACTAGGTGGCAGTCTCGCCAGGTCACTTCCCGGAAACTTTACAGGCAACACTTCATATTTCATGAAAGACGTTATATCTCCATTTCTAAAAAAAAAACAGTGATTTTGATAACTAGCCACTGTTTAGCTTGGGATTTCTCAGGAACAGAGGCGTGTAGAAATACACGGTTTGCACCCACTGAGAGCTTAGTCACACCTTTCAAACGAGCCATTGCATGTGTTCATAGCTATAACACAGAATATGCTGTGGCTGTACAAAAATCATCAACAATGGTCTAGATCAGTGTTTTTCAACCACTGTGCCGGGGCACACTAGTGTGCCGTGAGAGATCAGGTGTGCCGCAGAAAATTACCCAAATGTCACTCACTGGTCCAGAAAAGCAACTGTTGCATCAAAGAATTTATAACCACATGCTCTCATTGATTGTATGATTGCACTATTTGTGGTATGCAGGCATTGTACAACGGAGGCCCCATATCCAGTATTCACAGAATCATCACATATCAAGTTCATAACAACAATTAAATTAGATATAGTCACCTACAAATGAAACAGAGGGCGCTTGTTTTATTGAGCAGGTCGTATAGAAGCCATAATAAGGCCATATCGTATTATTTAAAATTTTTGTTTATTTTTTCTTCACACAGGATGTTAGTGTGCCGTGGCACAAAAAAGGTTGAAAAACACTGGTCTAGATAGCTGGCACTCTAGGACAAAGCTTCTGAAAACAGCTTGGCATTCAATGAGTTAATATTGGCTACCTCTTATACCTTGGATGTTTTTGTGTGTGTGTAGCCTACGATTTTTGATAAAATGAAATGTTGAATTTGCTTGTAGCCCATTGGTTACATAGTAGGCTAGCCTATGTTTATGAGTTTAGCCGAAATACATGGCTAGCGGTGCCGGAATTGAACAGTTTAAACTACACGCCCACAAGCGGCAAATGATTTCAGCCAATACACGCCCACAAGCGGCGACCGTGAGATGCGCTAGGCGTCAGCAAGCGTCTACGCGCCGCAATAATGGGACGCGTACCGTTAGGCTGTACTCCATCATGTTTGTTCCAATCTAATAGACAGACAAGGGAGAAATAAAGGGGAAATACAAAAAACATTTGACTGACTCACTGCCTATATGACCATAAATGCCTTTCTGGCCTGCTCCACACTGTAATGCATTGTCTTCCTCCCGATCTTGAAAACCGGGGGTGGGAGCAGGGATGTTCAACTTCATTACCAATTGGGACAGGAAAACCACTGGGTCTTCGCTGGCCACCCAAGATACAGTGTTGCTAAAATTACTTTTAATCACTAAAATTTATTCACAAACAGACCTGTTTTTCTGACTTAAAAACAAGAAGCATTTTAATGTCTCAATCAACATCCGACTTCCGTCATATTTCATATTTGTAAAATAAACCACAGTGAAAAGTTACTGCTGACAACTTTATCTGACAGCCCAGTATAAGATGTGCAAGTGAAATTGTTTTACATAGTTTATTTGTTTATTTATTTATTTTTTTGAAGTCAATCACTGCTGTCGTTTTATTTTATTGATTTTATCGTAGACATGGAAGTCAGATTTGAGGACGGTTTGCGGCCGGGCCGCAGGTAAAGGGCCGCTAGTTGAATAGCCCAGTGTATGAGCAGACAGCTACAGACATAGTACGGTGTTATGGGTCAAATATTCACCCCTTGCAGACACGTGACTTAAGTCACGTGACGGCTCCATGCTGGATGGCAAAAAGATAGGAGACGGACGGCAAATTACATCATGTCATAAAGATTATGATGAACTGAACACCATTACTATAACATCTTTGTAGTTCAATGTATTGCTGTTTGGGGTCTGATAGTCAAAGAAGATGCCAGTGGTGTTGTTAAATGAAATGGGTCATGATTGCAAATGTAAAGTTATTAAAACTGGTGGTAACAGCAAGGGGAGATAACGTTAGGCTACTGTAATTAACATTATGGTAGATGAACACCCATAAGTATTTCTGGACTATAATATTGCAAAGCGATTTGGTTACTTTATTTGTCTTGCTTTTATCAGTTGTGACATAGTCAAAACATTAAGAATGTCATATCAGAACATGAAATAATAACTTAGCTGCCACACTTAGAAGCTAGCTATTCTAGCTAACGTTTATCGTAGTTCATAGTGCTAGGGCTAATGTAACTCGTCAGTTTGTACGTTGCCCAGCAAACTTACTTCTTACATGTCTTAAGTTAAAGAATTGAAAGAAATAGGAAATAAAAAAAAACTTGAACGGTATTATCTGTTTACATTCAGATCTTGCCAAAGACTGCCTAAGTGCTATCTGCCGTCCTGTTCAGAGTCTATGGTTGCTATAGCAACCGCTGCTGTGCTTCATACACTGAGGAGATAAGCATGCAATTGTGGTTGAAATACTCCCGAAACACAAAGAAAACAAACCAAAATATATCTATGCAAGAACATGGGATGTTGTTGTATTCCAAACAATAAGCCAACAGTCGTGGAAGGGCATTACTACGGTTAAATCTCACTATAATCTCATAGCTGTGCGATATGTCCCATTACAACCCATTAGGAGTTTGCACGGCGTGTCATCAGATCTGGACGTTGCCATAGTGGAGGTACTCGCCTCATTAGAAAGCATTAGGCACTGAAGTAAATCCCTAACATCGTCAAGGAAAATGGTTAATTATTGCCGTGTTTTAGGTTGTACCAATAGGTCAGACTGAGAAAAACATCTGGTGTAGGTATCGACTTCCAAAAGTTATTAAAAAAACAGGGAGAAAGGAGAATAATGCCAGAAGTTATCAGAAGAAGGGGGGCGCTTGTGGTTGAACTTGGTACTTCGTCTCCCTCACCCAACTCATCTGCGCTGCCCATAAACTGTAATTTCTCGAAACATCGCGCCTTTTCTTGTGGTCCAAGTCCTGCCCTATATGCCTTTGCATTAGACGCATTTTGATGAGCTTTTCTGTTGTTTAGACACGGCTACAATCACGTAAGATATCCAAAGTGCATAATACTCCATTGTACTTCATTCACCGAGTACCGCCAATATGGCCGCGCGTGCTGGGTTACCATGGTTACCGGCCAGAACGTGACGTCCGTGCAAACCCCTAATTGATTTGATTCGTGTTCTTGCCGTCCACTAGGCTATTTTGCTGTGGCGCGAACAAAACGTGACGTCACTTGCAAGGGGTGAATATTATGACGAGAGTTCATACGCTAATCGCCAATCATCATTCACATGTAAACTGAACAGCCAATCATCGGGCACCACTGACGGCCATGTGCACGGTGAAGTCAAAGATTTTATACTTTATCAACCGTCTCTCGTGAAGTTGTGTGCAGATTCCTCTCGCAGTAGTTTGTTGGTCAGTGAACAGGAATTAACAACACATGGCGAAACACATGGACCACCAAATACTGGAAGTATTTTGGTAAGTACATTCCCTCCTTCAATATTTTACAGACAGCATGTTTTGAGAGTGAATGTTTGACAAGGGGTAGCGTGATTTAAGTCGTTAACAACCAATACCAGCAAACAAGCTACCAAGCTAATGCAAATATTAATGTGTTTAATAGTTCCTGTGTTTAGAATAATAGGAAAAGAAAGGAATGTTGTCAATTCGGCAAATTAAGCAACAGATATTTAAGCACCAACGCTAAATTTAAGTAGAGATGTACACACCACGCACGCAATAACCCATTCGAGCGTTTCGTGCATGCTGCAGTAGGTTCGTGTCACATGAGGTCACTAGCTTTGTGCTGCCATCTTCCCGACCAATTCATGCCCACTGTTGCTAAGGCTGTAACGATACACCAACCTCACGATTCGGTTTGTATCACGATTTTTGACCCACGGTTCGATATGAACCTCAATTTTTCTTTTCTTTTTTTTTTTGGGGGGGGGGGTAGACATTTGCAGTATCATATAATATATAGTAGGCTATAGTATATATGCATTATTTTATATCCTGATATAAAAACATTTTACTGAATGTCTGATATTTATGATACAGCACACTTTATGCAGATTAGCCTATAGCCTAGGCCTACTATTTTTATTACAACTCTTTAATTCAGCTGTCTGGTTGAAGCCTGGAAATATTGTAAAAGTAGCATAGTTGGCTAGCTTATCATAGTCTAGGCTACTCTTCAGTTTCCCCATGTGTGTTTAAGTTTCAAGGTAGCCTTAATACTTGTTCTCCTTGGGACAGGCCCTTTTGGGAAACGTTGGTATTGAGATGATCAGTCAACTTGATTGCAAGAGTTTTAAACAAATATGTAGCCTGACGTTGTCATACTTAAATTCTAGTCAGAATATGAGTCTGATACTGCTCCATTGGGACGTAATTATGGGGCGTGTTTCAACCGATACAGGGGGGGAATAGAGCTGGTAAGTCCCGCCCTTTCCGCTATCCCCGCTGGACCTCTAGATTGAAAAATCGTCAATGCAAGTGAATGTGAGAAAATAATTATTTTCTGGTCCCGTTTGAATTTTGCCATGAATGTGAACATATGTTGTCTGTGAATTTTTAATATAAAGATTTAACCATTAATGTTAAGATTGCTACAATTGAGCGGGTAGAAGTTTGATGCGGTTAAACTTTGTGTGAGAGCACTTTGTGGACTACAACTTTCCGCTAGACGACAGCTAACTAGTTTCCCATAACAACCATCAGTTGGTCGAGATGTAGAGGGTTATTAAGATCGACTTTGAACACAGTGAACCATACAACTTTACAATCACACTGTATCATAGTGTTAATGTATTGAGTGAAGCTAGACATGTTTCGAATATTTTTGTTACCATGTGTGTTTATTCCTGCCGTTACAAAAACTAGCATCTAATGTTACTAATGTTAGCGATTAGAGCTAGCTCACGTCACAGGCGACATGTAGTCTTTCTCGTTATGTCTTTTCCACAACTGATAGCCGAAGAATCATATAATATACTGTCAAACTCGTAACATGAAAAATTATATTAAAAATTCACAGACAACATATGTTCACATTCATGGCACAATTCAAACGGGACCAGAAAATAATTATTTTCTCACATTCACTTGCATTGACGATTTTTCAATCTAGAGGTCCACTGGGGGTTTAGCGGATGGGCGGGACTTACCAGCTCTATGCCTCTGCACTCAATTGGATAGACCTAACCAATCAGAGCAACCTAGGGCGGGACCAAGTTCGGAATGGCACCCAGGCTAACAAATATGTGCAGCATGCTAATGATGCTAAGCGGATTGAATAGTAATTTAGCTAGCCGTCTTCTATGCGTCCTTGCTTTTACGATTGTTTTGTTTTATTTGAGTTGTGTTGGCCGGCCGAGTCGCGTGTGTTCATTGAGCAGGAGAGTGAGAGGGAGGGAGCGCAAGAGAGAGCAGGGCAAGGATAGGGGGTTTACTTCTATAGCCTACTGTTTGGTAACGTTGAACACAGTCTACAATAAAAGCAACGAGAGGTATGAAATGATTTATTTAATTATTTTTGGGCAAACGTAGGCTACCAGTAAGTAAAGCGGGAGATGTGTGTTGCACAGTATCGTGGATGTAAGTGTCGCGATTTCGGTTTCGAATCGCATATCGTTACAGCCCTAACTGTCGCTGCCGCCCACACCATTCATTTCTTATGGTTACGATTGTGCTAAATGACTAGAAGGAAGGGAAAGTCACACGAGCAGATTGTACAGTACATCTGGGATATTATGTGCTGTTAGCTGTAGCTTTACATATTTGCCGTGATCAAATAAATATTTTTGGTCTCCTGGTGCCGTATTTTTGCATCCTTTACCCATCTAGCTACAACGTAGCCTAGCCTACTGCTAGCCTTGAAGCAGCGATTCCAATTGTATGATTTTGTGTAGATGACGGGAGAGTAAACTGGCAGGGGAGGGCCAGACATTAAGGGACAAAATGAAGTTGGGGGTAATAAATAACGATCACATCCGACAACTCTTTTTTCCAAGATATCGCCAGAGAGGGTTCAAGCGGAGCTAGTAATCAAGGATCTTTGATATCGCTGTCTCTCTCATTCAAATACATTGTGTTCGACGCAGACAGCAAGGACTGTGATTGGTTGACTGTGTAAATAGCCGACTCCTCCAAGCAGCCGAGCCTACTTCGGGGAGTACTAACATGCTACTTCACTGACATAAGCTATGCGAATAAACTCAGACATCTTTTGGTTACAACGATGGGGTCGTCCGTTTGTATGTATTTGTCAGTAATGTTTTGATATCAGTTGACACATTGCCGGCAGAAACCTTTCGAAGTTCTGCTTCTCCTGTATCTGGTAGGTGGGCGAACTCCATAGACTGTCGTGCTGAATTATGAATGTTATTTGTTTGGTCGTTTCTTGCTTACTTGAAATAAATCTGATGAGGTTATTTGCAAGGTGTCTAGCCAGTTTGTTATGTTAGCAAGCAAACTGCCCACAGAAGTAGCATAGCCTACTGCTTGCTGGCGAAGTGCTGATTTCCAAATGTTAACTTACTGACAAATAGACACTTTATAATCGTTTATAATTTGTTTTTATAACCGAGATATGTCTGAGCTTATTTGTAAAGCTTATGTCAGGGAACAAGCATGTTGCTACTCCCCACAGTAGGCTGCTTGAACACAGGGCCAGTTGACCTTGTGGTCTGCATCGCCTCGATGCTAGGATACAAAGTTTTGGAGGTGTGTATCAGGCAACGGCGGAGAGCTTGGAGGGGGGACGCGGAGACGCAGAGTTAGTTCATATAATGTTTTCGTATGGTGTCTTACCTTGTGACATGTTGTCGGCCAGTGTATTGTATGTTCACGGACTGCCATTGCCAGGATATTTTCCAAGAAATGGGGAACCCCTCTCTCAAATAATCTCGGTGCAGCGTCTGGGTACAGCACCATGAAGTCCTGCGCAATCTTAAAAAAAAAATAGTAAAACACTTCAGTCCAGCATGACAAGGCTTCGTTTCACATATGACAAACAAAACATACACACAATGCTCTGTCTCCGGTGTGTGTGTGTGTGTGTGACAGTCCACAGATATCTCCAGTGTGAAAACAGTTTAAAAGAGAATCAAATGTAAACAAACATTCGTTAAACAGTCCAGCATGACAAGGCTTCGTTTCACATATGACAAACAAAACATACACCGGAGACAGAGCATTGTGTGTGTGTGTGTGTGTAACAGTCCACAGGTCTCTCCAGTGTGAAAACAGTAAGAGAGAATCAAATGTAAAAAAAAAACATTTGTTAAACAGTCCAGCATGAAAAGGCTTCATTTCACAGATCACAAACAAAACATACACACAAAAGTTCACTATCCAGTATGGGTGGGCTTAAATGGCTTAAAGCGATGGTTCGGAGTAATTTCACCCTAGGGTCCTTTGCACCATGACCCCGAGCCAAACACCCTCCCAGAACCTTTTTTCCCTTGGTCGAACCCTGGTCGAGTAGCGCTATCAAAAACTAATGACGTTCTGCAGTCGTGATGGAACCAACTTTTATCTCGTAAATTACCCCACTAATAATGCCCTGAATGGTACGAAACTTCTGCAGTAGTACAACTACGACCTTTAGTCCAATAACGAGGCATTAGAAAGTTTGTAAGTGCACCAGGAGTTTATTTAAATAAGACTTGCCTGATTATCTGCTACTATACCGCTGCATCGACGTTTCTTCCGTGATTTGGGAAAAGCCTGTAAAAGTCCTGGCAGGAAGCATGCATAAGGATGTAGATCCAGGAATGCACTAATATTTTGTTCGTAGTCTAGTTTGCAACAATTATTAGTTATTACTAAGTTGTAAACACTTCGGGAAAAAAATATTTAAAACGGGATATACCAAAAAACGTTGATGTAATCGCTTCCTGCAAGGACTGTGCTGCTGGCCCTGTTTTTTCTTCCACCCTCCCGGTCACAGGCCAAGTACAGCCATTTCTTTAACAAATGCTCGACTTGCTGGTCAGTGGAATCTTTGTTAGTAGGGTTTCTCCTTACAGCCTCTGGCATAAAAAGAGAAAGACTGAGGTCAGGGGAGAACAGGTAAACAAGCCGCTTCTCACAAAAAGTTAGGGATATCTGGCTTTTGAGTGAAATGTAATGTTCCAGAACAGAAAGAACGGAAACATTTTTAAGCTTTTAAGAGCAATTCTAACAACAATTTTACAACAATAAACAAAAACCACAATAAGTGCATCAATGAGTGCAATTGTCCATATTTTGTTTAGTGACATTTTTATTTTATTTATAACAATAACATTTATTTTACCTATAACAACTTCCTTCAGCACCAGTTCACGGAAGGCCAGTTTGCCATGAAGACCCGTCCAGTTCATTCTTTTAGCCAGGTCGTTTGTTACGAGTTGCTTCATAACTCTCCACACGCAATCTTTTAACGAGACTCCACCAGCAAGGCCCAGTGTTATTACCTGAAAAATATGACAAGTACACATACATTGTTTACTGGCCAACAGATATGTCTTTACATTTCTTGGAGCTATGAGGAGAAATAGCAGTTTAAATGTGAAGGTACTGTAGGCAGCATTTTTCAGCAGAACTAGTATGAAAGACATGACACTTCATTTCCCAGTTTTCCGGTCGTTGTGTTCCTTGAACGTCTGTATATAAATTGATATAATCACAACAAATACTAAGAACAAACAAAGGACATGACTGCTGTATTTCTGATTGCTTGGTATGTTAATATGTTCCTGATATATTTTTATTTGTATTATTATTGCTTATTATTTCAACCACCAGCTACCACTGAATTTACAGTTTCTAATGTAATCCTTACCAAGTCTCTTTTTCTCTGGATTGGTACGGAGGTCATGGTCCAGATCCAAAAGACCAGGAGCTTCTCTCACTGGCGAATGTGGGTGACGTGGAGAATGCAGCTCAGCCGAATGTGGTTGACGTGGGAGTTCTTGAGAATGCAGCCCAGTAAAATGCTGGTTACCGGTATGAATATGCTCTGTTGCGTCATTGTCTGGCAAGGCAATTGCTTGACGCAAAGCTGTGGAAAGGGATGGTGCTGGAATGGATGGGGCTTTGGGCAGGCCTGATCTCTTTTTTTGCGGTGGATCATCATCAGAATCATCATCCTGGAAGCGTTGGTTTGGTCTTTGGAGACAAAATGACAATTATTATAATAAGTTTAAGGAACATGCAAACATTTTGGGAGATTAGCTTATTTACAGAATCTCCCAAAGTTAGATAGAATAACACACCCTTTTTGACCACTCCATCTGAAGCACCCACGATTAGCATAGCTTCACTAGCAATAGCTCATTGAGGTAGGCCTATCTAGCCTATAGCACCCAAAAGTGGCAATATGCTGAATAAGCCAATTTGCCAAAATAATAGATGTCACCATAAAACTTCCTCAGTTCATTACTTACCCAAGTATGAAAAGAAATGCATTGCAAGTTTTTGAAATTTGTATGTTTAATTATGCAAATTAGGCATTATCTCATTAAATACATGCGATTTGGAATATATTTTCGGTAGATAGATCTGAACATATGATAAAGCCAGGTGCAACATTATTCTTTTATAGTTTACAAACAAGATTAAAATAAAATTAGAGAGGGATTTAAGGATATCTGCTTTCATTACCTAGGAAATCAAAATATACTGTCCATAGCCTTAAAAAAAAAAGAAAGAAATGTCACATAAATCAGGCCAGGAATGATTAACTAAAAAAATACCTCTGTAAAGTTTGGTATACATGGGTGCTACATAGGCTGAGATGTTTCTACTGGAAAATGACACAACTCATTTTGAAAAAAACACAGCCAATGAGATGCGTTCTCAGCCTAGACTCGCCTGTGAACTTTCGCGATTGGTTGCGGATACAAAGGAAGTGTCCATATTTGGTTGCACAACGTCATGCAGGAGAAACACAGCTTCCCAACGGTACCACACGATATGTTTTGTATTACGGTCGTGGTAGTCCATGAAACATTAGAACGCTAACTTGTGAATTTAGGGGAAATGTACAACCGCGAGTAGGCTAGACAAAAGGTAATGAAATACCTAACACCTAAATGTGTAAATCGGACTGTAAATCGGATGTTGTTGTAGTAGTATGAAAGAATACATGCCAAGGTAACAAACTAACCCAAAATCTCGAAATTGGCCAGTGCATGAAAAAACAATGTTTTCACCTTCTGTATCTTGCTTTAAAGTCTATTTGGAATTAGCGCTGTTGCCATTTAAGGGCACCTTACACAGCCAACAGAGCCTATAAAAATCCTCATCTTTGAGAGAAATACAACATTGGCACCGTGGACTAAGTACAGGGTTCCCACACCTTGGTTAAGATCAAATTCAAGGACTTTCCAAGCCCAATATCCTTAAATTTAAGGACCTAATGTGTCGATAGATTTCAAGCGTGGGCATGGTTAAACCATGTTACCTCAACAGACCAAGGATACCTTGTCACAGTTTTCTTTTATTTTTGGTCATATGACAGATGGTAGGCATATTCTATTTTTCATGTTTGTATTTTGCATAAAACTGAGCTGAAATAAACTTGTCCTAAACAAGTTAAACTCGTTACAATAAACCTGTCAGTTTATTCATCAGAATGTTAAATTAAATATTTGGGCAACAAACACTACATGGGGGAAACACGCAGAAATCATGCTGGCCGTGTACATGTTAATAAGCGGAATTGTACGTAATTGTATGGATTTTTTTTCCTCAAAAAAAATTCAAGGACCTCCATTTATTTATGTCTCTTTTCAAAAACTTTCAAGGGCCTTGAATTATTTTTTTCAGATTCACAAACTTTCAAGGATTTCAAGGACCCGTGGGAACCCTGTTTATTGGTTGGTTAAACACACTAGCACAATGCCACAATCTGTAAGTAGCCTAGGCTGCAGGTTAAACATTTCAAACCAATTTTACAAATTAAAGCCTAGTCTACCCTACCCAGTTTATTTATTATCTGGTTTGGTCCAACAAAGACTTATCTTATTCAGACTTATTCTAATAGTCTACTATGAAGTGTCCATTAGGCCTATGAAATCTTCAGAAATGTCTAATAACTTCAGGCACAAAGAAATAAAGAAAGAAAACTCATGTAGATTACTGAGGAGGAGAGGAGGGCCAGGCTGAAGCATGTTGCCAAACAGCGCAAATGGGCCCCTTCACACTTAGGCCCAAGCCAAAAAGAAGAAATAAAGGTATTTTTTTGTAAAAAATAGTAATTTTTTAGTTTGTTTTCTTTATAAATCTCTGGTTTTAGGCAACTTAATACTCCATACTCCATGGAAGCTATGCACTATTGGCAACAATGTCACTCGCGCTTCTCTTGCTATGAAACGGCCATTTCCCTCTTCGCGCGCCCTTCTCACCTTTTTCACCCCTGACCCGTTTTCATGCCTGGAAAATGGAGCTGCTAGAAAATTACCCTAGCCTGCTGCAGGACCCTGGACCAACAGTCAAGAAAGTGCTTGTTTCAGTATATTTAGACGGCACTGAAAAATGCAAAAAAGTTTTTTCCGTTTGCAGTTCACAGCTTTTACAAGCCTGTCACTCCGAGTTTTCTCATCCAGTGGAATTACGATTTCTACACTACAACAGTGACTTCAAAGCCTACATTGACTGTGACAGTAGCGTAGAGCTTAAGGATTATGACAGATTCCAAGTATGGGTATCCACTGTGATCCATTTGGAGTTGGTGGAGTGTGTAGCACCACATACTGACAGTGAAAATGTGAGTATTTTGAGGGATCTCATATTATAACCTGACCCTAGCCAGATGAATTTCGTTCCGCTTAGCTCCGCCTAGCTTCACTCACATCCATCTGGGACCTCTTCCATTGAGATTGATTTCAGCACGAGATTGTATGGTAGAGCCATATTTCCACATAGATTTCTTGTTTGTATAAGAGGATATAATGAAATCCCACAGAAGTAGCAGTAGTAGTCGCCATGCTTCTTGAATATACATATTGTTGCCGACTGTCAGGATAAAGTGCAAATGAGACTCCAAGAAGGATTAAGTGCAAAGTGCCAAAATGGGAAGCATAAAGCATTGAATTAGCTGAAGTGTGTAGCGGTCAGCAAAAAGTAGGCTTCCCACATCACCCACCCTCTCACTCTCACTCAACTCTCTCCTAGCAAGTGAAGAGTATATGTATATATATATTGTATAACAAAATATATATATATATCTATATATATATCAGAGTTTCCGTTGTCCGGTAATTACCGGACATTGGCCGGAAAAAAAATGAAATGTCCGACAAAATTAAATCTCTCCGGTAAAATTGTCCGATTGAAATTGGCTAATAATCCCGTCCCCTAACGCAATCTGAATTTGAGAATAAGCCTTAATACGTAAGCCTATATTATACGTCCTATGTCTATGTTTTTAAATGCTCTACCGTTTGAAAAGTAGGCCTAAGCTATTAAACAACACCCATAGCTATATGCTGCATTTGAAATAGGAAGCGCACGCTTAAATCGTCCATGTTAAACAACGAACAAATGAGTGAGGGGGTTCAAACATGGCCAGGCCCAGGCAGACTAGCCTTAAACGTTTTTTCAGAGACCAGACGCGATGGATGATGATAAATTGGTAACGTCTGGAGCCTCAGATGTCCGGTCAACTCCACCACCACCAGATAAAAAGCAGAAGTGTCGGGCGTATCTGTCGGAATCAGTGACATTGGAAGTGGAGTTGCGGGGAATGCGGCCGCTCCAAGACACCGTCATTCTCCGTGTAGCCTACACTGGACATGCAAAGTATTCTTTACCCAAAGCATAGCCTACAGTAGGCCTATGCGTTCTCTGTATCTGCAGGGTTAGGGCCTCCTCAACGAGGAGATTACTGGTCCGCGGATAATTTCTGGCACAATTAAACGGTATCATTGAACCGCGGCCGAAAGAAAAAGAAACTAAACATTTCCCAGAATAGGAAACATTTCTTAATTTATTGTTATCAAATAAAGAGGCATAGTATTAGGGGGTAGTGGTGTGAGCGCTCATTCTTGTATTTGCGCATCTGTGTAAGTTAAACAGTCACCACTGGAGATGTGGAGAACGTGGGTAGCAGCAACAAACAACGTAGCCTTTTTAAAACAACGAACGAAGCGGACTCTTGCTGTCCATGAAAAGATACTGTCTAGATCTTGTTAGGCATGTTTAAGTTAGGCTAATGAACATGTTGCATTCTAGCTTGATTATGTCATTCTTTAAGTAGCCTGTCTCCAGTTTTCCTCAATTTGACTAATTAAGAAGCGATAATATATTTGACCGGCATATCATAAAAATGTCCGGAAAACGAAACCTCTGCCGGTCACTTTGACCGGCACCATTTTTTTCTAGCGGAAACTCTGAGATTTTTTTTTTTAATAGGAACATTTCTATGACCCTTTGTCACATACGGGATTCATAGAAATGAGGCTACGAAATATCAGACGAAGCCTAGAAGAGGGCCAGCGACGCTACGACAAGAGAAAATTTGGTTGTAATGCTGCATTGGCTCAACCATCTACAGTGCAACCATCTACAGTGCAGCCATTAGATGATAAAGAAATTAGTGAATGGTTGTCAATCATCAAAAGGATGAAACCATCATCAGAGAACATGGAACCAATAAAGACTGCAATGGAGAAAACTTTCAGCCATCGCCGAAATTGGAATGATGATTTGCTAGACTTTCGACCACTTGACTTTCAGAAACCTTTCAAAGGAAACAAAGTATATGTTAGTCTTCAATACAAAGTTATTTAAGTTTATTTTTCTTTTTTGAGTGATTAACCTTCTTTAAAAAAGTTTAAATTTTAAAGTAAGCCGAAACTAAGGTTATATTCAGCGTATGTTTTGGACTATAGTTAATCTTGTGTGTATTGTATTATCTGGTATGTGTTCTCAACTGAATTTTATGAATGCTTTTCCTGTGAGTAAGTGATGAACTTTTTAACCTGTTGAGGAGTACGGTCACAAATATGTGATTAGAATGTTTGCGAACCAGTTCCACATTATGATGTCACAATTACCCTCAGAGATTTTCCCCATAGACTGTATAAGGAACACTGAAACTATAGATTGTTTGCGTAGAATTCTAGAAGGAACCAGGAAAATAATTCACTCCTCAACAGGTTAAGGGACCTGCTGTCCTCCTAACCTGACTCTCGCCAGATGAATTTCATTCCGCTTAACTCCGCTTAGCTTCACTCACATCCATCTGGGACCTCTTCCATTGAGAGTGATTTCAGCACGAGATTGTATGGTAGAGCCAATCAGGAAGGGCGGAAGTTTCATAGATGTGACATAGTGTAGAAGCGACTGTGAGACTGTTATCAGCGTCACGGGTTGGCTTCGATGTTGAGTGGTTGAAGTAGCACGTCAATAGATGACGGACAAGTGGCTTATTCAATCATATGCAAGCATTTTTTGATTAGGCCCAGCCTTCTGAAGCAACACTCCAATAGACCTCTGAAGTTCGCCTACAAAAAAGAACCAAAACGGCCAACTTTGCCCATATAAGGAGATCCGGTTGTTAATTGAAGCTAACTACCTATGGAAAGTTGCATTGAAAGTTAGCTCTGGGGTAGCAAAAATCTAAGTGTGCTGCCTTCATATACCGGAGATCACAGTATCCACTCGAAGGCAGAGGACAAAAGTGCGTTCAGGAAAACGTCTGCATTTCAGACTTTTTCATCCCCGTGAGAGTTTAACAGGTGCGATAATTCAAAATCCCCATGTTATTTTCCCATAAGAAACATCGCCAGATACGGGATGTCAAAGATGGCAGCTTTTTTGTAGGCGAACTTCAGAGGTCTATGGATTGGTCCCAGATGGATGAGTGGAGCTAGGCGGAACGAAATTCATCTGGCGAGAGTCAGGTTACTGTCCTCCTGGGTTGGGTTGGGTTGGGTTGGGGGGAAACCCAGCAGGGTTAAAGCCTAGATAAAGTTATTTTTTATGAATAATAACGTGAAGACAATGTTAATGTTGACATATGAAAAATAAACATTCCAAAGTATTTTTCAACTTGGATCTTCATCTTTATTCATATTGATACCTTGTGGAATGACACATAATTGTGTTGGATAACTGGAATTCCGAGCACACTAATGTGTAAATAGCATTTTCACACGTAACACATAACTGTGTTAAAATGACACATTATTACACATCCTTGTGTCACTATATTGACACAACTTATGTGTCAGTATGCCTACACATCAACTGTTGTCACCATTAACACAAGTTGTCCCAAAGAGAACTCATTGATGTGTTGAAATTCAACAAATGTGTTGTTTTTAACACATTTATGTTTGGAGTGTAGCCGTGTAATAAGCGGGACAATGTATAGAACGCCGGTCATTATTGGGAAAATAAGTCCCTTCAGGGCGGAACAAGACCCCTCCGCTGCGCGTCTGGGTCCGGTTCGCCCTGTCGGGACTTATTTTCCCAATAATGACCGGCGTTCTATACATTATCCCTTACTTATTTGGCTAGCGCGCTAACGCCGGCCAAAACACAAACTCTGGGAGTGACTAGAGAAAGTTGGGACTAGAGGTGGATTCTGTCGTTCGTTCTCATGACACAGTTTGCGTCGTTCAGTTCGCCAAGATGATTCGTTCTGAATCGTTCGTTCAGTCGCATTTCCGGTAGCCTACAACGTAGTTCAGCGGTGAATCATGGAAGGCAGGTTCTCAGCTCCTCTTTTGTGCAAACGATCAACACAACACTGTAATTGTAGCGGCAAATATATAGCTGCAACTTCATGATTATGTGTAGCCTACTTTTAGACAGATCAGCAGTAGCTAATGTGTTCATTCACCTTGACATTAAATTGACATATTGAAGGTAAATAGAGTAGACTACGGCTAGATCAGCTCATTTCTTTTTTAAAAATCTGGTCATTCATAAAGGAACAAAGACCCAGTAGGCTATGCCGACAAACAAGGCTTGGCAGAAAGATTATACTGGTGTATACATGTGTGAGCCTGGGCACGAGCTCCACACATGTCAAGAGCCTGACAAGGACCCGGGGGTTTTTGGGTCTGGCGCCCCACTCGGCCGCCAGTGCCGGGATGGTCCCTCCGCCCCTGGATGTCTTTGTGTCCGAGCTGATCCAACGAGACAGGATCAACAGAATTTTTCTTTTTTCTGACTCGCTGTCGGCTGGCCCGGCAGTGGTTGGCAAGGAGCTGCTGTTGATCCTTCTCAAGGATATCTACAAGCGGAATTTTGCCATTCCTCTGGACGACTTGTCGTCAACAACAAAACCCGGGGTCGTGGCAGACTCAATCAGCATTGAGTCCTTCACAAAGTTGGTGGAAGACCACAGGAAACTTCCGGTTTCCATGCGTCTTTCAAAGGGCATACAATATGCACATGCACTTTGGCCATGACTTCTCCATGTTGGTAAAGGAGGGCATGAAGATGCTCGGCCTGAGGTGGTTCCCTCGTTTTAAAGTGTTTAAGGGAAAGGTCCGGAGGGTAAACTGGGACGGCAGGGACTACACTGAGGTGTACTTCAGTGAGTCTGAGAGAATCATGCCGTACAGCTTTACACTCCAAAATTCGATCCTGGAGCTGGTGGTAAAGAGGCAGCTGTGCTTTGAGACTGGTGTCCAAAGGTACAGGGAGTGGGGCATGCCTTGGCTGGGTCCAGTGTTGCAGAGGCTTGGGATCAGGTGGAGGCATCCCCAAACCCCCAGCGATGAAGACAAGCAGCTTCGGCTGCTTACATTCGTCAGCTGTATTGCTTTTCTACAAAACAATACCTTTGTCGTCTTCCAGTCCCTTATAGAGCTCTACAGGACCTGCCCTGTAACCATCAAGGGCCTAAAGTTGCTGAAAATATTGGGCAATTTCACTCTGCCTCTAAACGTGGAAGGGCTCCACCTGTTTCAGCTGGGACCCGACATCCCTTTTAAGGTGGGTAAACAACAACCAACAACCAAGAACCAGAAAGGGAGGAGGAACCGGAGGTGGCCGACTGCCAGCTCTTGGTCCAGAAAGATTATACTTATGGAAAGGTTTCAAGTCCCCATTTTGCCTAGGCTACAGAGTAGGGCTGGGACAACGCGTCGACGTAATCGATGACATCGACGCAAAAAATACGTCGACGCAAAATATGAGCGTCGATTCGTCAAGCATAACGTGTGCTGCTAAATATTTTTAATCTTACACCTTCAGTGTTTTCCATACGTTGACTAATCTGTGGCTGGGCACCACAAAATCAAAACCGGCCACCCCACGTTGATGTTCTATGTTGTAGGCCTGCTGTTTAAATTAAAGATAAGATAAAATAATTTCATTGAGCTGCCCGCTCTCTCTCGTAACGAGCCCGCTGCTCCTCCTCTGCATGTGCATTTAACTAAATATTCACGATTGTTGAAGGATTGTTGTTGCCACATAGAAGCACTGCATAGAACACAGTGGGCTAAATTGCTATTAAATCCGCTTAGCATCGTGACCATGCTGCGCAAATTTGATCAAAACTGCTGCATTAAAGTTAAAGTAAACTCTGCTAAGGTCTTATCACAACATAGTACATTGAGGAGACTACTTAGTTGTTACAGTATGCAATCAAGCAGTATCTCAAAGCTAACGTTAGAATACTGTTTGGATGTCAAGTTTAGCATGCTTACTTGCAGCTGCTTGTATTCGTTATTCATGCAGGGCTTATTTTATTGACTCTGAATGTTTGCAAAATCCCGATGTAAATGGAAAAGTGTTTTCCAAGACTCAAAAGTGCTTGTCCAAAGGAGAAGTGCTAACCGTTATTTGAACTAACTACTTATGAATTGCATCCACACATCAGCAGCCTTTTAACTGTCTTAATGTTAATTGCAAGGATTCCCACACGAACGTCTTAAAATGACAGGCACTCAATTAGACACTGCTGAACTTTATTGAATGCTACCTCTGACTAAGAATGCATTACTTTGCACTGGTATAGTCTTTTATTTTGTAATCTTAAAAGTAATAAACGTATATTGCAATGTTAAAGAATTCATGTTTTTTCATTCAGCTATGTAAATAAACATGTATAAGTTGCTATTAGTGAATTAATGTGGAGATAATCGAATCGAAATCGAATCGGACTGAAAAAATGAATCGTTACATTAATCGATGCATCGAAAAAATAATCGCTAGATTAATCGTTTAAAAAATAATCGTTTATCCCAGCCCTACTACAGAGCCATAATCACTCTGCTTCTAACCAAGAACGAGTGACTGACTTAACGAGAACGACAGACCGAAGTGAAACAGGTGGAGGGTCTTGGCGTGAGAACGAACGAACGAGAAAGATTGAAGAGACATTTATTAACCTGGCATGACACAGAAAATACAAAGACAGCATGCATTTACCATTAGACAGATATTTAAATGTAAATGCCAATATTGAAATGCAAAATGGAATTGTTAATGTAAACCATTATCGTTATTTTTTTATCGTATGCTCTCCCACTAGTCTCACTAGCCCATTTGTTTTTTTTCATGGAAACGGTTGCTATGCTTTCATGCCCCTCATTGGCTAATTCGATGAGAACGTTTTAG
Source organism: Alosa pseudoharengus (assembly GCF_046254945.1). Taxonomy (NCBI): domain Eukaryota; kingdom Metazoa; phylum Chordata; class Actinopteri; order Clupeiformes; family Clupeidae; genus Alosa; species Alosa pseudoharengus. The sequence continues at coordinate 10,662,520 of NW_027468718.1, read as the reverse complement.
AAACAATACAGACAACAGCATACGATTGGTTTGGCTCTCGCCTTAGGAAGCTGGGCCATTCGCCTTATTCACCTGGCGGCCATTTTGAAAATTCGAACGCCGTTGAGGGGTACACAAACCCGGAAGTTTGACTCGATCCATAGAAGATTCAGGAGATTCAGTACCGCCAGCAATGGAAACTTCAGTGTGGACCACCAACCTTTCTTGTCTGCCCGAATTAACCGTACACAATGTGGAGATAGCTTGTAGCAGCTAGGGGTAGTAAGCTTAGCTGTGATATGGAGTTGTTGACTGTCTGTACTATGTAAGATTTTATTTAACACTTAACATGTATTTAATCGACAGTTAATAGGGGCCCATCGCACGTGTTTGTGAGAGCTAGGTCTTTTCCCTCGGTGCGGAAAAATGAGGCACCTTACAACATACAGGTATCATAGTGGTAAGTGGACAAACTGCTCAGTTCGCAGAGCAGTGCCACAGTTAAACCAGCTTGCTAAATGTTCATTACGAGTTTATATCAACAACGTACCTTTCCCTGTCTGACTGAAAATAACATGTTGATTTTATCTCATTAACATGTTATTTGTAGTTGATGTAATATCACATAAGCCTCATTGATATCTACTCAAATATTATCTTGTTTCAAATTAGTAAAGTCAGACAGGGCTAGGTGTATGTTGCTATTGCTTGTTGACAATGATGGTATGACAGTATAACTATCAGGTAAGTGATAATAAGGTAAGGTAAGTATTAACATTAATGTTAAGATAAGAGTTGCTCAGTTCTTGGAGCAGTGTATCCAGGGTTGAGGAAGGTTCTTCAAATTGTAATTAGCTTACAAATCACTTGTCTGTTTAAAATTGACATAAGATGGAATGCATACTGTACAATCTTAATATTAACTTTTCCACAACCCTGACTTTTTTGTACAATGAGTGTCCAAGATTGTATCACAGCTGTAAACAACCTACCACTACCAGTATGTAGCTGTAATATTTTCATGGCAAGTCATTTAAATGCCAGATGTGCCTAATTCACTGTACACTTAGTGTGTATGTATGTGTGTGTGTGTGTGTGTGTATATATATATATTATATATATATGTATTTGTTAATAGCAACTCTGAAGTGTCAAGTGTCTAAAGTTTGATTATATTTTCAGGTGGAGCTGTCACTTGAGCAGCCATTTATAAGGGAGACGCAGTGCAACTGCAAAGCTGGCTTGGGACAGTGCAACCATCTCATCGGGCTGCTCTACACTCTCGCTCACTTTGCCAAGATGGGCTACACGTCTGTCCCCCCAACAACGAGCAAGACGTCACTGCCTCAAGCCTGGCACGTTCCATCGAGGGCCCTGGGTGTCAGTCCAAGAACGGTGAGCTCTGTGAGTGTCTCAAAGCTAAAACCACCGGTGACCAACGCACCTCTGTCAAAGAGGCAACGCTCGTCTGAAGGGGTAATTTCAAACCTGTACTGTCCTGTGCCACTCCCGCTTCCATCAAATGCCTTTGCAGAGAGCCTACACCGAAACCTGAGTCAAATAAAAAGCAAGAGTCAGATGTTCAAGATGCTGGAGGAGAACAGAAAACAGCCTGCTCCTCTTGTCTCTACCGCCTTTGGAGACCTTCCAAAGGGATCTGTGCTTACCTACCACGCAACACAGTCTTCCAGCGCTAATGATGTTTCCCTTACCAGCACAGCCATGCTCATTTTACACTGTCCTGGATAACACTGAGTCGTGCTACTATGGTGGCCTGGTGGTCACTCAGGCTGTTGCAATACAGCTGGAGATAGAGACAAGGGAACAGAGCCATAGCAAGACCTGGCATAAAGTTCGAGCCAACCGTCTTACCTCCTCTTCCTTCAAAATGATTTGTTCAAGGGTGGCAGACTACAATGTATTAGCTGCCAATTTGAAAAAGAAAATAGTGCAGACTAAGGTGATGAAGAGAGGTTTGGAACTGGAGCCTGTTGCTGCGGCCGAATATCAAGACCTCACTGGCTATGAGATTTTCCCCTGTGGGTTTGTCATCAACCACCACGCCCCACACCTAGGTGCCTCACCTGACCGAAAAGTGATTGACCCCAGTGCCTCACCAACGTACGGCCTCCTGGAGATCAAGTGCCCCAACAAAGGCAGCGTGAGGGATTGCAAGTACTTGCGTTGCAAGGCTGATGGTAGCCTTAGCCTGAAGACCACACACGAACACTATTTTCAAGTGATGGGGCAGATGGGCATCACTGGGTTGAAGTGGTGTGACTTTTTTGTGAAGTGCAGTGATGACCATCACCTGGAGCGGGTGCACTTCCAGCCAAAGGAGTGGGAGAACATGAAATGTAAATTGGACACATTCTTTTTCTCACACTTTCTGCCTTCTTTGTGTAACAAAGTCATGTAATACATCACTGATAATCTGTTTATGTATATAGTTCTCTCTTGTTAATGGTTTAATTTTAAATGGTTTGTTCCTAATGTGGTAATTTCTAATGTTCTGACCTGTTCCGGTACCTTTTCCATACTTCTTTGTGCATAGTTACCTTTACAAACCTAGACCATTGTGCCCATCAATGATTTTTTTATGTTTTCTGATGTTCTGACCTGTTCTGGTTCCGGTATATTAAATTATAAAGTTATGAAAGACATCATCCATGTGTAATATAACTGTACTTTATTCTTTAGATAGACAGACATCCAGTAGCTTATACATACACACACATACACGTACAAAATCAAATCACTCACAGGTATGTAAAAGTAAAGAGCATGAGAAGTGATTATACGGTCTGACAGGGACTGATCCTGTGATACATTGACCATGATAAGGTGCTATGGTAACAATACAAGTTCACATATTGTGTAGATTTGTAAAGATGAACAATGATGGTAAAGGTTTTGTATAGATTCATAAAAATGAACAATAATGGTGGTTAAGGTTTTGTATAGATTCATAAAAATGAATAATGGTGGTTAAGGTTTTGTATAGATTCATATAAATGAACAATAATGGTGGTTAAGGTTTTGTATAGATTCATGAAGATGAACAACAATATTGGTTAAGATTTTGTAGATTCGTAAAGATGAACAATAATGATGGTAAAGGTTTAGTATAGATTCATAAAAATGAACAATAATGGTGGTTAAGGTTTTGTACAGATTCGTAAAGATGAACAATAATGGTGGTTAAGATTTTTGTACAGATTCGTAAAAATTAATAATGATGGTTTAGGTTTTGTACAGATTCGTAAAGATGAACAATAATGGTGGTTTAGGTTTTGTACAGATTTGTAAAGATGAACAATAATGATAGTTAAGTTTCTACAGATTCGTAAAGATGAACACTTTCTATTCAAGGTTTGAATACATTTGTGGATATTAAGATTTCAGTTGTAAAGATTTACATAACATTGGTAGATATTTACATTAACATTACAATTTTAAAAGAGAGGACCTTGAAATCTTGTTAAAAGGGCACAGACAGTCCACAGTTGGTTAACGGAGCCCACCAATGTCATCGGTAAGACTTTGTCAAAAATATGGTACTCTTTAATCCGCCTAATAGCACGCTCAACATGAATTCGCAGTCTTGCTATCGCTTGAGTCTTTCGAACTTCGTCTGCAGTGAAGTGCCCATTTGGGCCTAAAAAGGGAGGGATTACAAGGGAGACCTGTCTTTCAGAGAGAAGGTCCTTAATGAGAAAGCCTTTATCGGCCATTACCATATCTCCTTCTTCGAGAACAGAAAGGATACCTGATCTTTTGGTAATTTCTTTGTCAGATATTGAACCTGTATATAATTCACTGATAAAAGTCACTTCACCTGAGGGGGCAATGCCTATTAGGCCCTTAAATGTGGTGTTACTTTTGTAGTGTGAATAAATCACTGAGTTAAGGACCTTGGAGCTAGGTTTCTGTACATGAATTTCTGTACAATCCAATATGACTAGTAGCCGGGAACGTGCATTTAAAACAATCTGGCATAAGTTCATCCACAGTTTTCCGTGAAGGCCACATTGGAAGTGATGCCAACATGAAATACAAAAAATTGACCCAGGTCACACAGATCCTGCTTACTGTTGACTGTGACACATGGAAACGGGTTGCAAGATCCTGCTCAGGAAATCCCTGCCTCAACCTACAAAGAAAAAGAAAAAACTGGTCCATAGTGGACAATTTAGAGGCGCTAAAGCCTTGACGAAGTACCTCCCCACTTGTATATTTAATTCGCTGAGCCTGACTCCATCCCACCATATTTTCTGCAGTAGGTTGCAGTGCCATAAACACAGCTTTAAATGTGTCGTAATCTGGGAACCCTGTATAAAATGAAATCTGTTTATCATCACCTTGAACATTTGAAATCAAAAACTGTTTTTTTTGAAGCTCTACAATTAAAGGTTCTTGATCACCGATGGTCTTGCGGGCTTCCTCAAGTTGATCTTGAAGTGAGGGAGGCAGTGCAGCATATTCATGGTCTGGGTGCGGAGGGGGTGTCTCTTCACTGGAAGTATAAGAGAAACATATTGATGGACACATTAGGTCTTTTACAAGGATACTCCTGCTCAATTCATGTAACCAATTACACCTTTTACGTACCTCAACACATTCACACCTTGTCGATCACCGAGATCCGTTGAAACATTACTGGAAATCATCAACAGAGAAATACTGTCACTACACAATTAATAAATGCATTACAAACTAGTAACTTAATTCATCTAAATACTACCTTGCAGTTCTAACAACACTCCTCCTCTCTGGTCTGACAGATGAACTCCATGCAAACACAGTTGGCACAGCTCCCTGGTTCAACTTGGTGATGCCAGTCTTGCTTTTCACAAGGCATTCTCGGAGGAAATGCTCCGAGCACACTTTTGTGTATGTGTTTATCTGCATCAACAAGTAAAATGTAATCATATAAAACATTTTACATGTATAATTTTATTGATCAGACTCAATGTGACTCCTGCTAGGAAAACTGATGTGATGTGTTCCCTAGGTTAGCTTGTGACTAGTAGCTACAAAGTCTAACAAGAAATACAAACAAGGTCACATATGCTTATACTAGTGAATCTGTGGAGATTTTAATAACATACTGTAACGTTTAATGCACACGACACCAACGTTATTCAATGGCAGCTTTATTGGCTCACGAACGAGGGCAGGGATTCAGACCAAGACTAAGACACAGAACACAATACACACGGGGCAGGTCAAGCAGACACACACTACACACATACAGGGGAGGTCGCAGCCCCCCACACAAAAAGGATCACACACGAGGGAGAACTAAAAGGGAAACATGTCACAATAAAGACGCTAACATTACACTTATAACTTAGGAGAATAACGACATAAACCCCCCAAATGTTCACCCTCGTGTCCCAGCATGCCTTTCGCTGGAGAACGCTAACACAGTCTTTATGCGCCGACGTTACACAGCTCCCCCAACAAGCCATTGCCGTCCTCGGCAATGCCCACGAGGTAGCCACATGCTAACGTCGGCGCGCGTCGCCCGCCACTCAGTTCAGTGCGACAGTTCCGCCAACTCACGTGGGGTGCACGCGCCGCAGGAGCTCACTCAACGGGGCGCCACGCTGCTAGCAATCCAGTTCGGGCGTGCTAGCAGCCACGTGGCCGACCCGCTCCTCAGCAGCCGCCCTCAGGCTGCACTTTCCGCGGCGTGTCACCACGGCACTCCTCCTCTCCAGACGGGGCCCTAGGTGGCCTTACAACCGTCGACACTGTACCAAGCACCGGGGTTCGAGGGGGGCCAGATGAAGCTGCACCAACGCCACTCAGCTCCGTCGAGTCGCCGACCGGGACAGACAGGCACCGACTCCACAGCAACCGGACCGCGCTGAGCTCTCCCGCTGCAGCTACCGTCTTCGGCGTCCCTCCTCGTGTTGCCATCTCGCAGAGCCGTACTGCTCTGTTCCCGGCCCGTTCCACTCCTTCGCGGCCTCGGCGAAGGCACGACCCCCGAGATGGTCGTGCTATCGAACTCCACACAACGAACTTTTTTTTTTTTTTTTTTTTTTTAAAAGGCGCCGGCCAACAGGCCAACTAGAACTAGCGCCTAGCACTGCACGGTGCCCCTCACACGCACCCAAAAGTTAAAGCACACACCAAAACAGTCACACACTAGAGGGCCCTTCCGTCGAAGCTGCCCCACCGTCGTGAGTTCGCTGCCCTCAGCGGCTCCGCCAACCGTCCATCGTCTAGGAACCTCTTCCTCGCCGCACTCCCTCTCTGCTCACGCGTCGCGGCTCGCCGTGGAGTCAGCGCCCAGGCCATCGCCGTCCTCTCCGCGAACGCTTCTTCAGGCTCCTCTTCCGGCAAGAACTTCTCCCATGGCCGCAGGCAGCTCCAACCGAAAGCTCCTCTCCTCTGTCGGCAGTAGCGATAGAAGGCCCCGAGCTTTTTAGTAGCCCTTACAAGGGCTCTCTCTGGATCCTCTTGCGTGGGCCTCCACCCAGTGATGAGGTCTCCCGCTCCCAGCTGCTCCCGCTGAGTGGAGGCCATGTTCGAAAGTCGCTTCTGACACCAATGTAACGTTTAATGCACACGACACCAACGTTATTCAATGGCAGCTTTATTGGCTCACGAACGAGGGCAGGGATTCATACCAAGACTAAGACACAGAACACAATACACACGGGGCAGGTCAAGCAGACACACACTACACACATACAGGGGAGGTCGCAGCCCCCCACACAAAAAGGATCACACACGAGGGAGAACTAAAAGGGAAACATGTCACAATAAAGACGCTAACATTACACTTATAACTTAGGAGAATAACGACATAAACCCCCCAAATGTTCACCCTCGTGTCCCAGCATGCCTTTCGCTGGAGAACGCTAACACAGTCTTTATGCGCCGACGTTACAATACTACTAATTTTGGACTAGGCAGTATTTTTCAACAAACCTGGCTCTCTGCCTTAATATATAAAACTTGTTAGTTCTAGCTAGCCTAGCTAGCTGCTAGCGATACAAGCTAGATATGGAGACGGCTCAGCCTCACAACACCAGACATATAAAACTTACCTTAAAATTACGACCAGGATCCCTTCTGATATTTATAATCCACTGTCGACGTAGTCCCGGATCTTTGGGGAAACGATGAAATGTTTGTCCTCTGTTCGATTTTTTTCTGTGCGATGAAGTGCAATGGGGAACACAGCAGTGAGGCGCCATTGCACTGAGAAATTGCGTTGTGAGAACTCCCGGAACTGTTAAGTGTACCCCTCAGGCTCGGTGGAACGTTCGAGGTGAATAAGGCGAATAGGCATTCACAGCAGCACTAGGTCAGTGTGATTCAGCGGCGAACGAAAGAACGAACAAGAACTGGAAAGGCGAACCAGTTCAGGTCGTTCATTTTAAAGACCCGTTCGAAGGAACTAGTTCGTTCGCGAACGACCCACCTCTAGTTGGGACTGAAACGTAGACTGCGTTTGCTTTGGGAACTTCGGCTGGTGCATAAATCTGTGCATTTCCTCTGTGCAAAAGTGTTATGATGACACGACCGGCAGGTTAGCTCAGCCAAGACAGTTAGATAATAGCCTACTTCCACTCCTCTCCATACAAAAACGACAGCCTTTCCTGGGTTAAGTCTCACGGTCAAATAATAACTTGCTATTCTTACACCCAAGTATATTGCTGTCCTTGTACCTGTAATCATGGATGCTGTAGTGTTAACATTTCGCCATAGCCGCTAGCTAGGTTTAAAATATTTCCAGTGTTAGCTAGCTAACGTGAATTAGTTCACAACGAAGTTGTAATTACCCCAAACCAGCTCTTTATAAAGTAATGGACACCAAGTTATGGCTTAGCCTAGCAGGCAAATATATAAAAAGTCATACAATTGACACAATGCCTACTTTCTGACAATTTACATGAGTAAATTTACCAACCTGAAAATCACTGCTCCAGGAGGCTGATCTGAGTGTACTGTTCATGCCTGGCTGCTTGCTACACACACACACACAAAAAGAACAGATAGAGCGGGATCTGCTTTAGGTAGTGGGAACGATCAAAAGCCAACATACAGGAAAGCCGGGGTAAAAAAAAAAACAGATAGTGAGATCTGCTTTGGGTAGTGGGAACGAAAAGCCAACATACATGGAAGCGACTTCAGGCCGATACCCCTGAGACATTATTATATGGGAGGATTCCATGCTGATCTGAAACCGACATCGGGCAGATTTATGTGTGCTGTCTGGGAAGCAGTTTAACTGGGTGTTGTGCTTGATGGTTCGAGGACTAAGATGTTTTTATTAGTCCAAAACGGGACTCACCATCCGTATCATATGCCAAGAAAACAGTCATACCTGGTCTGTACTCCGACCCATTCAAAATGACCCAAGCTGGAACAAAAGCTTCAGTGTATAGGGGTAAGCCTATATCCAGTGTTGCCAACTATTTCAAATGGAAAGTAGCTAAAGCCTAGCCTGGCGAGCCAGACCCACATTAAAATGTAGGGTCTGGGCACTCACCGTTCGCAGTGCTCAGTCCGAGGGACGGGATAATCAGTTGTCTTTCAAATTCCCTCTGCACGCAATAGGACGCAATAGGATATTTGTTTTCAAGTAGCAGGGAATTCAAGCCAAACCGTTGCAACTCTGCCATCAATCATTATGTTAAGCCCAACAAACGACTCTATACACGATTTCAATGCCTGATTAAGTTTCGATTTCTGGAGCTCACAAGTCAACTGAGAGTTGCTAGGGGCGCGTCTAGATTTGTAGGCTAGCTAAAGCCAGCAAAAGTCGCTAAATGTCGCTAGATGACGTCACGCACTAATTTACATATCAATTATGTCACCAGGTCGTGACCACCCCCCCCCCCAAAAAAAACGGTGATGGCCCTTTAATTCCCCTTTACACTTGTTTGCTTTTCTCCTAGGCCTACTGAAATAGGCAACTTTAAGAGCCTAATTTAAATATATTTAATTTAATATACTTGTATATTAGGGTAATTGATACACTTTACACTTCTGTACATCTTGTCATTGTATAATCCAGAATGAGCATTAAGCAGTTATTTCCAACCTATTCCCAACTGCTGCATTTGCTTTGCACAGACCGACAGAATTTTTTTCCCCTCAGCCGACAGTCTGTCCTGCATTGACAACATTGAGGCTACATAGCCTAAACGAATGCTTTAGGTTTTTCTAACTTGTATGCTCAATTTTAAACTATCTGCTTGTGAATGAAGTTGTAGCCTACTTTCCTTTGTTGAACGGTGCTGGAAAGCGTGTCCCTGTTTCCCTGTCATTGCTCTCGTCTCGTTGACTCTGATTGTAATCTCACCCGAAGTTGCTGCACCTTCCAATAACGTTGTCGGAGCTGTTAGATCTATAGACATTCTACTTCCGTGGATAACATGGGCTGATATTACATAAGCCAGTAATTACTTTTACAATCATGGGGCAGCGCTTTGGGCGAACTCGATGTAGGCTAATTCACAAACGAAACAGGCATGAGACTCTTATACAGCACAGCCGAACTCACTGCTCACTCAGAAGAGTAAAAAGGGACGTTACATGCCATCACACCAGAGTCTCAAAAAGTCTCCAAGAATGCCAGAAAAAGTAGCTAGATTTGTCGCTAGTCACTTTTTACAAAAAAAGTCTCTTGGGGGGTCGGAAATCTCGCTAAATATGGCGACAAAGTCGCTAAGTTGGCAACACTGCCTATATCACTTTGAATTTGTCTGATCCCCTCTAAGTTTGCCAGGACTGCCATTTCCAGGACCAACCTCGACATTGTTTTGTAAAACAGAGCCAGAGAGGAAGTTGAAGCACTGCAGCATCTGGTGACGAAATGCCATTGTCTTGCAAATGTTACGAAAGTTGCATGTTACATGGCTGACCCTTTTAACTCATTGAGTGCCAAAAACATGATATTACGTTTTTCCTTCCCATGCGTTGAGTGCCAAAAACGTAATATTAAGTTTTTAGCTCTTTTTTTTTTATTACGAAACTACACTCTAACACACCTTATATGTGATTTTGGGAACTCTGTGATGAATGGAAATGAAATATATGAAAACTCATGAAAACGCATCTGGACATTTTATCATAACTCGGTTGCCGCTTTGGGTCGAATCAGTGACGCATGCACGTCAGCTCAAAACCATTTTCGTGGGTCTATCACCAAGTGGCAGTCTCGCTAGGTCACTTCCCGGAAACTTTACAGGCAACACTTCATAATTCATGAAAGACGTTATATCTCCATTTCTAGAAAAAAACAGTGATTTTGATGAAAACTAGCCAGTTTAGCTTGGGATTTCTCCGGAACAGAGGCGTGTAGAAATACACGGTTTGCACCCACTGAGAGCCTAAAGTCTCACCTTTCAAACGAGCCATTGTATGTGTTCATAGCTATAACACAGAATATGCTGTGGTTGTACAAAAATCATCAACAATTGTCTAGATTGCTGGCACTCTAGGACAAAGCTTCCGAAAACAACTTGGCATTCAATGAGTTAAAGAATCCATGTTTTGCCTCAAAACGCATTTTCCAAAACTGTATCAAAGGTCCCAGTTTTTCTATGGCCCTTGGATAGTGAACCATGAAGTGGTGTTTTGGCCTTAGATGTAAATGTGGGTACACTTCCAGGAACAGCATGTGATGTTCCTCTATAAGTTTCCCCAGGTATGCTGGGTAAGGGAAACAAACTCCATGCACGAAAGCAACAAGAGCAGAAGTTGCCACTCCTTGTTGTTAGCAGGAATCAGATCTCCAATCATGACCGGCAGCAACCTTAACAAACACCACGTCTGGGCAAAGCACCATCAACATTTTTTAGGTCTTGTTTGCTGATCACAGATGGCTTGTTCCGCCTATCAGAAAATCCATAATCAAAGCTAGTCAGTCTGTAATGTCTAGCGTCAGATGTTTTTGCTCAATCAGAGAGGTCAAGACCAGCTTCAGTTCATATGGTCCCACACCTTCTAATATATCATGCATTATATCTGGCGCCACATTGTCAGTGACATGGTAGTATGATAACTGGTTTTAAAAAAAACTGTCTCATTTTAAGCCTGTTTGTGTTGCGATTACCAATTGCAAGATCTGCCCGATGACTCATTGTTCCTTAACAAAAAACGATCTTCTAATGGAAGAGATCTTAAATCTCTGTTCACTCTGCACCAGCGACAGACATGATGGCCTGAAAAGTTCTCAATGTACCCCAGAATCGAATTCAGACCCAAGTTGTTCCTTAACACCTGATCAATGGTGAATTTGACAACACCTTGAAAATCCGGGTTCTTACTTGTGATACCAGTGTTCTCAAGACTCTTCAGCTCCTGAACAATTGGCATCAGCACAGCATCTAGACCATAGGTCTTAGCATCATCTGCCTTGTACACAGCTAATAGAAAGTGGGACCGTAAACTGGACAGCAACTGGGGTGGTATGCTTTTTATTGTGAAGTAGAGAAAGCCCAATTTATGGGTTCCTGTCTTAGAGCCAAGAGGGTTCACAGTTTCACAGTCATCATTGATATCAAAAGTGACACTTCCCTGAGTAAGAGTGGGTGTACTCGACAAAACTCTCCATCAAAGAAGTCCTGCAGAGCATCACCCCTCCTCTGCTGCCATGACAGCATGGCCTGTAATATGCCTGGCATTTCTAGGACCTTGGTTAAGAGTGGTCTCAAAGGAATTCGCTGAAAGGTGTCGTTTACAGCAACCTGTGTAACACTCCCAATGCCTGAGTCCCTCTGCTGTACATAGGACAGTCCAGGCAGGATTTCCTCTATAGGCTGAATAAACGAGTTGGAAAAATACTTTGTCTGCTTATAGTTAGTTTCAAGGCCATTGAAATGCTTGGAGCATGACAGAAACTGTTGTTTCAGACTCTAGCTCTGGAGCATTACCCAATGTTTCCAACAGGGCCACAGTCTTGGCGTCAAGTCTGTGAGCAATGTCACCAATGAGCTCACTTGTCTGAGAAATGGGGAAATTCAGGTAGGAAAAGGTAACATTTGACCTTGATTTCTAATTGGCCAGGAATAGAGCTTCCCTCTTACTGATGCCGTCTTGGTCAACATCATCAACCCTGTGTTGACCCCTCTTAAGTAAGTAAGTATATATACTCTTTTGATCCCGGAAATTTGGTCTCTGCATTTATCCCAATCCCTGAATTAGTGAAACACACTCATATTGTGTGCACACAGTGAAGTGAAGCACACAATAATCCCAGCGCAGTGAGCTGCCTGCAACAACAGCGGCGCTCGGGGAGCAGTGAGGGTTAGGTGCCTTGCTCAAGGGCACTTCAGCCGTGCCTACTAGTCGGGGTTCGAACCGGCCACCCTCCGGTTACAAGTCTGAAGCGCTAAGTCTTCAGTCTACAAGTGGTCATCAGTGTTAGCAGGAACTTCAGAGGGGTCACAGAAATCATGGTCACCCTGATGCTGCAGTAGGTGTCTCCTATAGGACCTGATTAATGAGAATGTTCTCCCACAACCATTTTCGCAACATTGAAAATATGTCGCTGATCCGGTTATGTTGTGGACACCCCGTAAATTAACTATTAAGTTCTTTGTATGTCCAGCAATAGGCTGCTTGCATCGAAATATGTTAGTTACTTTCTTCTAAAGTAATACCAAATGATAGTTATTGTAATCCCACTTGACGACCCCCCCCCCCCTTTTTGTTTACACCCTTGATTAGTCCACATATCACCCTGGCTTTATGTTGAAATTATATGGTGATGCCTTTAACTATGTTGCTATGTTGTGGATCTATGGATACAATGGTTAGCAAGTAACTAAGTAAGTGTGCATCCATTACACTGATGTTGTATGTCTATTGTTACTTAGGTGTGTGAAGTATGTTTTTCACACACTCACTTCAAAGTTGATGAAGGTGCAGTTTTAATCACACTAGCAAAATGTTCTTACACTGTCTACTAGATCTCCCAAATGCCATTCGTTCAATTTCTCAATTACAAACCAGTCCATTAGTCATTCAAGTAAGTTGTTCTGGAAAACAAACAAATTCAGTCTACACAGTTATTCTTGCACATGTAATATACAACCGCAAATCAGAAAAAGTTGGGACGTTGTGTAAAATGCAAGTAAGAATAGAATGTGATAATATACAAATCTCATAAACCCATATTTAGCTGCAAAAAATCAAATGTTGAAAATGAACATTTTGACTTAGGAGACGATTGTTGCTAGAGATGAGAATGCAATTTTGTCCCATTCCTGCCCGATATCAGTTGCTCAACAGTAATGGGGTATTCTTAATCCTATATTTCATTCCATGATGCATCTAATATGACAGGTCTGGACTGCAGACAGGCCATTCTAGCACCTAGAGTTAATTTATGGAGAAATACTGTTTAAATATGATAACTGTGTGTTATCTTTATAGTTTAAGGAACTGTATATATTCTGAGATTTTCTAAAAAATCTGGTTAGAGATAAAAGAACATACCTGCAATTTTTTTTTATATGTATATATGGATATTTATTTATTTTTCCCGAAATGTACAAAGGAACCAATGTGCATAGATGGACCATAGACTATAAAATATGCATAGTGCTAGACAGGAAATAATCGGTTTATCCAATGATCTTACTTCCTCACTCGTAATGATAACAAATGACTGCTTCTATGTCTATGGTGATAACGTCATGTGAATGTTAATTTTCACATTAGACGTTTGCCTTATCCTGGCGGTGTAGATGTAATCAATAATGTTTAGCAAGTGTACTCAAACACGGCACACAGAAGAGAAAAGAAAAAAGACAGCTGGAGGAGAGAACGTCCAAATAAAAGAAAATGGATACATGGTTTACACAGTGTCAAGAACTACAGATGTTAATATGACTGTGACTGAATAGGCCTACTAACTGCACCTAAGCTAACGTGATAGCAAGTAGCTGCGTAGCTGTGCCAGGTTCACCCTGAATTCGTCCCGCTCATCGTTCCCAATCATCAATCAAACCTATATGGGCAATGGACATAGTGTGGACATATGTTATGCTCTTCATGAAGCTGATTCAATCAAATTCATCTGTAAGGGTGAGACATGCTAATCAAAATCGTATGTAGCTGTTGCAAGTAACGTTAAGTAAGGGATAATGGACTCCACGGTGGTCTGTTCACAGAAGTTAATGCACGGTCGAGGTTGTAAAACGGTTAAACCTCGTAAGTGCATTAAAGGACAATTCCGGCGCAAAATGAACCTGGGGGTTAATAACACATTTGTACGAGTTCGACCGTTCGCTGGGATTTATTTTCATGCTAGTCGAATGTGACCAGTTTTATTGCAAACCGCTAATTAGCTTTTAACGCTAGCCTTCGGGGCACACGTTCAGTAGAAAGAAATCGCTATTTCTATACCACTAAAAAGGCTCAAAATAGCACCACACTTAAACAGTAGCATAATGAGGGTCTCTACATGTAAACCGAAGCATTGAGAACTTTGTAAGTGTACAGGCAGTTTATTACATAGAAACACATTACCGTTCACGTCTGGTTGTTCACATATACAGGCAGGCGATGTGAACTAAAATCATGTAATTTGCTCAATATGGCCTATCAGAAATAAGCTCCGATGTAACATAACTTGTATAGTGTACTTACTTAGTGGATGTCCATCTGGTCTCTCTGGTATGGATCGCCGCCTCCAATTTCTTTTCGGGACATGGAAAAAAGTTTCAACTACAGCCCTGTTTATCAATGAGGGGGAATCTTCAGACTCTACAAAACACTGCGTCTCTTGGGGGTCAAGACGCAACAGGTCCCACTCCATGCAACACAGGCACTCCTCTTCGGTGGCTATAGCTTCACAATGTCCGCAGGTAACCTACAGTTTCTAGAAGTGCGAGGCTGTGTGCAGCATTGACTACAGGTAGCTCTCTCTCTCTCATAGCCCTTTCACGGAGCTCCGCAGCTCTTCGTTGGTAGGCTATATTCCGACGTCCAATAAGGGTTCATCCTCGATGTCTTCAAATTCGTTCAAATAGCCTGCCATCTCTTATGTCTCCTGTTCCGTTCAGTGCTTCTCTTTTGCACAGTCCTTTCTTTCAGCAACAACGTTTCACATGAGATTCACTTCACATCCCAGAGTTTCGTTTTCCCAAGGCGCCTGCCTGTATGTGAACCAGACGTGAACGGTAATGTGTTTCTTTTTAATAAACTGCCTGTACACTTACAAAGTTCTCAATGCTTCGGTTTACATGTAGAGACCCTCATTATGCTACTGTGTAAGTGTGGTGCTATTTTGAGCCTTGTTAGTGGTATAGAAATAGCGATTTCTTTCTACTGTACGTGTGCCCCGAAGGCTAGCGTTAAACACTAATTAGCGGTTTGCAATAAAACTGGTCACATTCGACTAGCATGAAAATAAATCCCAGCGAACGGTCGAACTCGTACAAATGTGTTATTAACCCCCAGGTTCATTTTGCGCCGGAATTGTCCTTTAACTTCTGTGAACAGACCACGTAGAGTCCCAAGATTATGATGAACTTTAGCTTTGAAACATCGCTATTTTACTTAGCCTGCTGTCATCCATCTAGCTAAAAGCCACCTCTGTCATATGCTACAATGTTGCCATGTTCTGAATGTCTGCATTTTACAGCTCGGATGCAATGTGACAGTTCATTTAAACTTCACAACGAGTTCGGCGAATTAATATACAAGTGTGATACGGCCAAAAAAATAGATCTTCTTCATAGGTGTGCAAATAACATACGGTTAATGGTCGTTCTAAATTACGTAGGACAATGGGAAATTCAACCAAGCAGTGGAATAAGCTCAGCTAGCGTTCAGCTAAAGGGCAATGTCAAGGTTAACGTTATATGGTAAGATTGGCACTGGGATTTGGATAATATGTCAGTTTTATTTATTTATTTATATGTAATGTATATATATGTACTTCCACGGCTTGATGGCATTAATCATCGTAATTTGTGAGTTGGACATGCCTGACCGAACCCCATTGCAAAATTTTATAAATCTAGCCTAACACTTTTGGCGGGCTAATGTGCTTTAGCAGATGACTACATTTAAATCCCCCTGCCAGTGTGTCAGGTGTTCAAAGCTGACAATTCAGAAAATGTCAGTGTTATGCAACACAAATGTGTACGACTACGTTGCATTTAATTTAATCTTAAGAAGCAAGTAGCCTAAATTAAGTTTAATGTTACATTCACTGATGATTGCCATTGTCATTTAGGCTACTGTTACAAAAGTAAAGACATGATACAACATCCATCAAATTTTAATGATCGTTTTTGCAGTCACACAGAAGTAACGTTACAAAACATAGTTTTTCCAGAATAAAAACTTACCTTTATTAATTTTCGCTGCGGTTTCTGCACCTTTGTAGCTTGCTGTCTTACTGGAATAAGCAGCAGTCAAAAGGACCTATTCCCAAAACAACCCAGCGGCTGGGTTACCTTTAACACAGCCGCTTAGTTACAATGTGGACCTCTGTCGGCCCAAGGGAGGTAGATGCGGTGGTCGGCTGTGGTGTTTGGCTCTTGGTTATCCGCAGTATGTGTCAACTTCAGTAAACAGACAACCATTTTTCCACTTGCTTTTAAAACATTACTTCATTATTCATTTATACCTCTTAATTCATTTTCACAAAATTAAAAGTGATGATGGTCCGAGAGCAGACCAGAAGTGGCCACAAGCAAAATTGTGCCATAATGCCGAAGCCATTAGATTGTTAATGATAATAGTGCACCCTCTGTATGAAAGTTTACATTTATCTTATCCAAAATCCCTTCCCAGTCTTTGTCAATAAACATGTCATCACCCATATGTTAACCCTCTTTATTCCATAGCAACCCACCAGGCAGATAAGAACACCTTCCTTCCGACTCCCTTAGCCAAAGGGCTTCCCTTTTTATCGGGGCAGAAGACAGAAGTTGAAAATCCTTTACAATGTTTTCTAGTGTGTAACTATCTTTGTTATTAATAAAAACCATCTGCATAGGCAGACAAAAAAAGAAAATGCTCATTACAACATGGCACAGAAAGAGCAGCGTTTAGCTTGTGCAGGTTCGATTGCAATAGAGCATTCATCTTATTCCGCGCGCAAACGGGGGAGCGCCATCTTTGCCTGCTTTGTGCCCAAACTTCCAGTTGAGCAGTACATTGCGATACATTGAGATAGCAGAGTTCTATCGAGATGACTGGCATCATATGTTATGAGTCATCCTATAGTTAGGAGTGTTTATTTAAGATTTTGGTGACTTAACATATTTCTGTAATACATCTTTCCTATCTGAAGTTAGGAGAGCACTGACTTAGGAGTGGCTGTTATGTAAGGACTTTCTATATAGTTACCATGGTTATCAAACATAAGATAGGATTTGCAAGTTAGGAAGTGTTTGGGTTATAGCATTTTAGACAGTAAATATTCAGGAATTGATGAGGTTGATTTCCCCAACCTCCAGTGCTGATGCAATTATTTTTGAGGATGGGGGGCAGTTGTAGGAGGGGGGCAGTTGTAGGAGGGGGGCAGACTCAAGATTTGCTTGAGGTGCTTAATGACAGCTTAGGTGGAGGACTGATGCCAGTGAGTTGCCGAAGAGCTGTCCTTACCCTTCTGCCTAAAAAGGGAGATCTTAGTGACAAAGTCACGGCGCTCAGTGTCTTTGCTTGCCTGGGAGTACAAGCTGCTGTCTAAAGTACTGGCCACCCGGTTGGGTAATATAAGGTCATGGAAAAAGTTATTAGTTATTAAAAGTCACCCTGATCAGTCCTATTGTGTTCCTGGCAGGTCAATATTTGATAATATATCATTGATTCGAGACATTTTAGATGCATCCAAGGTCTTTGGTCTAAACACAGCTTTTATCTCTATTGACCAAGAGAAAGCTTTTGATAGAGTGGAGCATTCCTATCTTTGGAAGACTCTGAATGCATTTGGTTTTAGCTCAAATTTTATAGATAAAATAAAAGTACTGTATAAGGACATTAAAAGTATGTTCAAAATTAACGGTGGCTTATGCTCTCCCTTTAAGGTGTTAAGAGGGGTGAGACAAGGATGTTCTTTGTCAGGTATTCTTTATAGTTTTGCGATAGAGCCTTTATTGCAAAAACTTAGGAATGCTTTAAAAGGTGTATCCATTCCAAATTCCAATGATACCTTTTGTATTTCAGCTTATGCTGATGATGTGATCTTGATGATCAGTGGCCAGTGCGATGTTGATACTTTGGTTGAAGTGTCTAAGGGTTTTGAAACTGTCTCTTCAGCCAGAATTAACTGGTCAAAGAGTGGTGCCTTTCATGTTGGGAAATGGGAGGAGGGTTTACTAAGTTTACCAGGTGGTTTAACATGGAAAAAGGATGGTCTTAAATATCTAGGGATTTTTCTTGGAGATGACTGTTGTGTGCAAAAGAACTGGGAGGGGATTGATGACAAAGTAAAAGGGCGTTTGGATAAATGGAGGTGGCTTAAACCCCAAATGTCGTACAGAGGGTGCACACTAGTGATCAATAATTTGGTGGCCTCTTTTTTTATGGCATAGATTAGCGTGTGTTGACCCACCTATACATTTACTTGCAAAAGTTCAATCATTGTTATTAGATTTTTTCTGGGATAAACCACATTGGGTTCCACAAGGTGTTCTTTATCTGCCAAGAGAAGAAGGAGGACAAGGCCTAGTTCATGTGTGTGTGTGTGTGTGTGCGTGTGTGGTGTGTGTGAGTGGTGTTTGTGTGGTGTGTGTGTGTGTGTGCAAGGCCTAGTTCATGTACAAAGTAGAACGGCAGCCTTCCGCATGCAATTTCTTCAAAAACTACTGACTGACCAAAAAGACCTGTGGCTATTGCGATTTTAAGACCTATTGGAGAATTGGACATGGATAAATCTCTGTTCTTCATGGATCCCAAGAGATTGAATACCTCACAATTGCTATTTTTTTTTTTTATAAAAATCTGTTCAAAGTGTGGGGTTTATTTAAGGTGCAGAAAGTTGTAAGAACAACCTCTGTGTTTTGCCATTTTTCAAAGAACCTCTGGTTTATGGAACACGGGTAGACCTAACATGTAACAGTAATGCAATGTCTGAAGTTCTCTTAAAGTCGCGTCTATTCACTTTTGGGCAATTACTAGATGTAGCTGCCGTTGATGTTCAAAAATGTGAAAATGTAGCAAGTGTTTTAAATATTAGGTCAAAGCGTGTTGTCTCTCAGTTGTTGCAGAGATGTTCTTCACTTACAGCAGAGGAAAAATACGTTGTTAAAGGGCTACTTTGAGAGAAAAAATTGGGCAAATGAAAGTGACCCTTTTCCTAATCTTATGCTAACTCCAGAGTTTGGTGATAATACTGGTCATTTCTTAGATGACATTGAACCTCTGTCTTTGTATAGGAATTGTATGTTTTACAATGTTTGTGTTTGGGTTTAAAACAGAAGGTTGACACTCCTTGGAGCACTGTACTTGGGTTGGGTAATGAGGTAAAACCAGAGTAGAGAGCACTGTACAAGCCACCATTAGCTAAAATAATTGGGGACCTGCAATGGCGAATTATACATGGAACTAGATGTACCGCATAGTGGTACAAAATATGACCGCCGCTCAGTCCTGTACATCCATTTCGTGAAAATAAATCACATAAATGAATTTGTCTCCATCTTCTACTCCATCCCCCACTCTTGAAACTTTTGTGTATGCTTGTTTGGAATGTGTGTTTGCGGGCTGCACACAAAGTAGCCTACTGGCGCTGCAAAGGTGAATAGATTTGTAGCACTTGCCAAAAAATTTGTGCCATTGTTATAAAACCTTTAAAATATCTAAACAATCACAAGTAGGGCAGTTCATCACAGTCCATCCATTGCAACTGGACTGATGAAAGGTACACCTGTAGGCTACATTGTATTTGCGAAAAGCAGAAGGTAGCAGCATAATGTATTTATTTATTTATTATTAAACAAAACAATCCCTGTCAGTTCCATGCAGTTTTCAACAGCTATCAAGAAGAGAGGTCATGTCATGGATTTTTGTGAATGTTTCTTCTACATATGCATAAGTTAAGTCATCTTAAGTCATCAAGAAAACGAAAAGGAATCGCCGGCAGATCAGGCTGAGATCACCCAGCCTAGTCTATTGTAGGCGCCCTATAGAAATATTGTTTAATTTTGCAATTGAGATATCCACGCACTGGCGCCCCCCCCCCCGCGACGTGTTCGCCCCCGGTTTCAGAGCTATTCTAAATGCAAAAATGCATAGAGGGAGTTATGACAAAACCTTGACTGTTAACAAACTATAAGCTATATAAGGTAGGCCCTATGCTAGGCCTATTACACAACATAAATTGTCACTAGGCTATGTTGTAATATAATAAAATCTCCTTTGGGAACCAATGGCTTACAGTATCAAGCGGACTTAAGCTGCCACCTCAGTAGTAATACATGTCACGCAGCTGTGTGAATCACGGAAAGAGACACTTCTAAATGGAACCCAACCCACTGTACAGTAGCTCAAGGTCTATGGCTAAAGCAGCCATAATGAAAGCGTTATCATTGTTTGGATACTTCACACACACGTGTTTTTTAATCGCATAGACTACTACTACCAAGCTGGAATCAAAGCACATCGACTCCCCTCTCACACCCTAAACACGCACTTCGAACAAACAAAAAAGTCTTAGTCTCACGGTATAGCCATAGGCAAAACTGTATTGGACCGGTGTAACGTTGGTACTAAATCATCCATCGCAAAGAATGATTTTTGTAGCACGTGCAACAAATATGTGTAGGTACAGCCCTGCCCTGGATACATCTCTCAACGTGCGCTCTAAAACATTTGGTTTAAATGGAGATGTAGATCACGGGTGCGTTAATAAATCTTATTCACTTTGACGAATTTATGTAGTTTCAGTCCTAGTTACTTTACTTTGAGCCATGCTCTTCCTTACTTGAATCACCTTTGAAAATAGAGGATTGAAGTAGCATATATGGGTGTTTGGGAATGAACGTTGACTCAGATGCTTTTTGAGACGCTAAATGTCCCAGCCCGGTGTTTAGGATGCATCATCAGGTTATCTTTCAGGTATGGATAGAAATGTAGTGGAGTAAAGAGTACAATATTTGCCTCTCAAATGTACTTGAGTAAAGTCATGAGTACTCCCCAAAAATGATACTCGAGTAAAGTACAGATCCCTCAAAATTGTGCTCAAGTACTGTACTCAAGTAAATGTACTCTGTTACTGTCCGGCTCTGTTTTTAATCTAGTGTGATTTATTCACACTCATGACACAATGCTTTTATGTTGAACTTTTGTAATAAACATTTTTTGAAAATGTAATTCTCTCTCTCTGTCTGTGTATGTGTGGTTAATAGTATGTGATGACTATAGTGACTCCTTGTGCTGTGAGAATGCTTGTCAGAGACCCAGACATTGAAAAGCTGGGTGAAATGAGGTGTGTGTGTGTGTGTGACAGTTGGTCACACGACACCTTCACTTGATTATGCACTCCACAGGGGGCTTGTCTATTCCGGGACAAAGCATCCCTTCCCAACACACACACACACACACACACAAACATCCCTAAACAAACAATCACACACACACACACATACACAACTGGCCCATCTAAGACCTAAGATCTAAGAATGTATTTACATTTGACCATGCGCCCAATTTCAAATTAATTTGGAATGAGGGGGGGGGACGTGTGGCTTAAGGGGGTGTGTGTGTGTTGGGTTGGTGGGGGCAAGGTGAATAATTATTCATCTCAGAGTTCAGAAGCTGATTGCAAAGGGGATTCTGAGTTGACAGCATAAAGACACACACACACACACAGAGAGAGAGACACACAGACACACAACCTCATTATGACCAACAGTATTGCTTGCCAGTCAATTAAGTTCTAGAAGGGAGTGATATGGAAATGAGAATCAGAAATAGCGAGATACCGTTATCTTCATAGAAAGGTCTCTAATTAGAGTTTGTATGTATTTAAACACACACACACACACACACACACACACACACACATATTCCCATGAGCACTATTACCATGAGCATACACACACACACACATTCCCATAGACACACACACACACACACACATATACATTCTTATAGACACACACACACACACACACATTCTCATAGACATGCACACACTGACTGACTAGGGTTGGCCACTGGAACCCAGTTCCAATATGGCACCGTTAGTTATACAAGTTATACAGGAGCACAGCACAGGACAGTGCTGTTCAGGTGAGGGGCATACAAACCGGGTTGGTCAGTTGCTAAAGAACTTTGTTGGCATTGCATCGGTTGTAAAGACACAGCTCTGTGCGCAGTTTTCACGGATCATCATTGCCCTTGGACATTTTCAGCTGGTTTGGAAATTGGACTAATTTTAACATCACCTTTTCCCCTTTTCAAATATATTTTATTTTTTTATTTGTTTATTTGTTTTGTTGTCTGTCTTGTATGTCTTGGTGTCACGGGTACGCTGGCGACTACGCCGCTCCATCCGGCATCTTTTGTCTTGTTGTTATGTGTCTTGTTTGTGGAGCGCTTTGGATTGCACTATGTGCATGTTAAATGCGCTATAAAAATAAATCTGACTTGACTTGACAAACATGTTATAGAAAAGCACAGGACAGTGCTGTTCAGGTGAGGGGCATACAAGCATGTTATAGAAAAGCACAGGACAGGACCATCACCATATAGGCAATTTGCTATTCACCTGTTAGGCCTGCAACAAGTCACAATTTAAATTAATTTGTGCAGTAGGCTATCCAATCGCCATGCTGTTTTCATGGACAGTTACAGAAATCCACTTCATTCTTTGTTTTAAATACCGTTGCTTCTAGCTTGGGGCCTACCTCCGTTATCGCCAAATTAGTTCAGTTTTTTCATTTTCACTTGCGCAGAAGCGCACACACATTGAATGAGCACTCATACCACTGCCTAGCCTGGCGAGCCAGACCCACATTATAATGTAGGGTCTGGGCACTCACCGTTCGCAGTGCTCAGTCCAAGGGTCGGGATAATCAGTTGTCTTTCAAATTCCCTCTGCATGCAATAGGACGCAATAGGATATTTGTTTTCAAGTAGCAGGGAATTCAAGCCAAACCGTTGCAACTCTGCCATCAATCATTATGTTAAGCCCAACAAACGACTCTATACACGATTTCAATGCCAGATTTAGTTTCGATTTCTAGAGCTCACAAGTCAACGGAGAGTTGCTAGACTAGCCCTGGCAGCAAATGTAATTTGTCTAGATTTCTAGGCTAACCACTGCCACCTTAGCCTAGAAATCTAGACACACCCTAGCGGCAGCAAATGTAATTTGCAGCCAGGGTAGTCTAGCAACTGTCCGTTGGCTTGCGAGTTGGAAAATCTATCAGGCCAATCACATTGTGTATAGAGTCGGTGACGGTTCCACGTGAATTTCCTGCTACTTGAAAACAAAGAAGATGGATGCTGCTGCTGGCGAACAGCGGTCTTTGAATTGTGACTTGAGTTAAGCTTTTTTTAAATTGGCAAAAGTTTGATCAACTAGCCAACTAGCTCCGCTGGTGGGAAAATGCATGGGACTCATGAGTTGTAGCGCTATCCTATTGCGTGCAGAGGGAATTTGAAAGACAACCGTTTATTCCACCCCTCGGATTGAGCACTGCCAATGGTAAGTTACCAGACCCTACATCTTGATGTGGCTCTGGCTTGTCAGGCTACTGCCACCTAATTTTATGCCTCTATATTTGATGACGCCGAATTAAGAAGCATTTTCTGATCAGGGAAACTTTTAGTTTATGTTTCTTTTGGTCCGCGGTTCCATAATATTATTCAATGGTGCTGCAAATTACCAGACAGACATAATTGAAATACATGGCTCCGTGGACCAGCAATCTACTCGTCGAGTAGGCTCATAGTTTGAGAGACGCTGCAGATCATAGACAGAGAAAGCATATGCTCTGGGAACAGAATGCGTGATTTTGTTGCGTTGTATTAGGTGCCTTGCTCAAGGACACTTCAGCCGTTCCTATTGGTCGGGGATCGAACCGGCAACCCTTCAATTCCAAGCCCGAAGCCCTAACCAGTAGGCCACAACTGCCCCCTTAAACTAAATACACACTCAAACTAAATACACATCAGTACTGATGTGCAAAGCCAGCAAAATATAAAAAATATGACAATGTGACTCATTTTCCTGATGCCCCAGAGAAAACAATCAGTCCTTTTTAACAATCCAACAAGCCGACAGACCGACTGACTCACTGACAGTGATTGACAGTCTCTGTGAGTTTCAGTTCTCTGTTCTCTATTCTCTGTCTCTATTAATTATTTATTTTTCTACAGAGTCCCCCTGTATTTGTATTTTAAACAACTGTTGTAAATACCACTCATGGCTAACACCCCCTTCCCCCTGGACACTGTACCTGTTACTGTACATTTGTTTAGAAACTGACAAGATAATTATATAATTAATTCTATAATATCCGAAGAGCCATGTCTATAACATGTTAGCTTTTATGTGAAGGTAAAAAAAACTTCTTAGAATTGAAGAGTACATGTAGACTGCTTTAAGTGTGTGTGTGTGTGTGTGTGTGTGTGTGTGTGTGTGTGTTTGTGTCAAAAATGTGAAGGTAATGAAAGATGACTAACTGTTTTCAAAGACATCAATTTTTATAAGTGGGATTAAAAGAAACTCAAAAGTTGATTACTGAGGGTTACTGATTTTTCAAATACATTGTCAGAAGTGTGTGTGTATTTAAATGTTTTAGAGAGATTGTGTGTGTGTAAAAGGGGGAAAGAGAGAGACAGGGTGTGTATATGTGTATGTTTATGTCTCATGATGTGCAGATTCAAAGCAGCCTTGAGACATATCCTGTTTCTCATGGTGATTACTACACACCACACAAACACATACACAAAATCCCCCATGTGGGCCCATCCCATCAGCATTCCGGAACACACCCCCTCCCATGGCGACGGGCCCGTAATATTCTGCCAGGACTGGCCTGGCTGTGGGTCAGAGCGTCGGCGTGATTGATAAGCTACTTGGGCCTCACCATGCCACAGCTGTCCCATTGACAGCCCTCAAAAGAGACATGCCGCATAGCATAGCATAGTATAATGATGCTCCTCCGAGACACGGAAAACACACACACACACACAGCACCACCTGTCAGTCCCTACATGCTCACCTCACTTCCTCACATACTCTGTCATCATCAAAAGCTCAAACACTGCAGTGGAGTTGCTGCCATTCCATAAATGACAAATGTAAATGTAAATCAGGTTTCTCGGCCAAGTATACTTGCGTATACAAGGAATTTAGTCTCTGCATTTATCCCATCCGTGAATTAGTGAAACACACAGAGCACACAGTGAACACACAGTTAGGTGACACACACACTAACCCGGAGTAGTGAGCTGCCTTGTTACAGCTGTGCTTGGGGAGCAGTGAGGGGTTAGGTCCAGGATAGTTAAACATGACATACACTGGGTGGACGAACAGATATTTTACCTACTGTGATATTAACATAAAAGGCATGCAACTTTGGTCTGCCAAATCATGCTCACATATCATTTAAAAAGCCCAAACTGAATATAGCTGTGGTGCAGGTTCGAGTCCGACCTGCGGTCATGTCCCGATCCCACCCCATCTCTCTCTCCCACTCACTTCCTGTCTGTCTTCACTGTCCTGTCCAAGGCAAAAAGCACAACAAATATACTTTTTTTTTTTTAAACGGTAACACTTTACTGTAAGGGTACATGAATTTTCATGTATTACTTCATTCCTTAATATCTCATGAATCATCAGGAATTCACGAGTTCATAGTCTTTCATTCGTGACCTCATACATGAACAGCACATCACCTAATGCATTAGGTATGGTGGGCATAACACTATGAATTATGATTTATTAAGCATGATCATGATTATTTCTTTTTCTGCCAAAAATGTGATCATCATAAATTCTGATTTTAACACAACTTTGCAGTTCTCTAAACACATGTTATTATTCAACACTTTAGTTGAGGGGCCACAGACATGATGAGCTCGTGAGTAATTAACCTCAAATTCATTTAATCATGATAATCATGCTTAAGAAATCAATCATAATGATGTACCTACCGTACCTAATGCTTTAGTTGATGTGTTGTTCATGCATGAGGTCATGAATGAGAGACTATGAACTTGTGTAAATTCCTGATGATTCATAAGATATAAAGGAATGAAGTAATACATAAATCATGAATTAATTCATGCATGAATTCATAATGTCATGTACCCTTACCATAAAGTGTTACAAAAAAAACAAATAAGAAACCATTATTCCGATAATGCATGGAAATTTTGAGATGAGATGGACCTATTTATTAAGCATAAAAGCAGGACAAAGGTTTCCTCTCACATTCCTTCATGCAGCAGATCTAACTTGATGTTATACCTTACCATCAAAAATAATTTGGAATGTAGGCTACTTAGAGCACTCGCACACAAGAGAGAGTGTCAGTCAGTTCCAGGGTTGGGCATGTCATGGTTTGCATTTTCTATTTGGTATAAGAAAGTTATAAGGAAATCATAAAGGCAATAAGGACAAGTAGGTCATTTAGGCTACAAGCTGGCCAGACAGTGCTGGCCTATCTAGACTACTTTGAATTAGTGAGTCTTCAATGATTCGTTCTCCTTAAGCTAAGCATAACATGAATCTTTGATGTATCTTGCTATTTAAAACGCCATTCTGTTAGGTGGCTATAGGCTATATAGTTAGTTTATTTTATAGCAAACAGAAATGTCAAGATAGCAACATGTCATTACATCCTTTAATTGTCAAAATATTAGTGTCCATAATATGCCATCAAAGTGGCACAAATGAGGCACAAATGAGAGTCGGTGGATTTATTTATGAAAAGTGAGCAATAAGGGCAGGGAAATGGGAATTATGAGAACCGTTTAGACTATAAGTGCTGAGCCCCGAATGTTTTCAACTGGTGATGCCCCTGTCCCTCTCCTCCTCTGTCTGTTTTATTTTCATTTCATCTCTCTTGCTCTCTCTTAATCTGTGCGCATCTTATTCTCTCTCTATCTCTCTCTTCAGTGAGTCTATATCTCTCTCCATATCTCTCTTCAGTGAGTCTATATCTGTCTCTATCTCTCTCTTCAGTGAGTCTATATCTCTCTCCATATCTCTCTTCAGTGAGTCTATATCTCCATATCTCTCTTCAGTGAGTCTATATCTCTCTCCATATCTCTCTTCAGTGAGTCTATATCTCTCTCCATATCTCTCTTCAGTGAGTCTATATCTCTCTCCATCTCTCTCTTCAGTGAGTCTATATCTCTCTCCATATCTCTCTTCAGTGAGTCTATATCTCTCTCCATATCTCTCTTCAGTGAGTCTATATCTCTCTCCATATCTCTTCAGTGAGTCTATATCTCTCTCCATATCTCTTCAGTGAGTCTATATTTCTCTCCATATCTCTCTTCAGTGAGTCTATATCTCTCTCCATATCTCTCTCTTCAGTGAGTCTATATCTCTCTCCATATCTCTCTTCAGTGAGTCTATATCTCTCTCCATATCTCTCTTCAGTGAGTCTCTCTCTCTCCATATCTCTCTTCAGTGAGTCTATATCTCTCTCCATATCTCTCTCTTCAGTGAGTCTATATCTCTCTCCATATCTCTCTCTTCAGTGAGTCTATATCTCTCTCCATATCTCTCTCTTCAGTGAGTCTATATCTCTCTCCATATCTCTCTCTTCAGTGAGTCTATATCTCTATATCTCTCTTCAGTGAGTCTATATCTCTCTCCATATCTCTCTTCAGTGAGTCTCTCTCTCTCCATATCTCTCTTCAGTGAGTCTATATCTCTCTCCATATCTCTCTCTTCAGTGAGTCTATATCTCTCTCCATATCTCTCTCTTCAGTGAGTCTATATCTCTCTCCATATCTCTCTTCAGTGAGTCTATATCTCTCTCCATATCTCTCTCTTCAGTGAGTCTATATCTCTCTCCATATCTCTCTCTTCAGTGAGTCTATATCTCTCTCCATATCTCTCTCTTCAGTGAGTCTCTCTCTCTCCATATCTCTCTTCAGTGAGTCTATATCTCTCTCCATATCTCTCTTCAGTGAGTCTCTCTCTCTCCATATCTCTCTCTTCAGTGAGTCTATATCTCTATATCTCTCCTCAGCCCCCCTCCTCTTTGTCTTCTTTTCTGTGTCTCATTTGCTTCTTTAATCTCTTTGTCTTTTCTCTCATCTCACGCTCTCTCTCTCCCTTTCTTACTCTCTCTCTCTTTCTCCATCTTTGTCTCCTTGTCCCAACACACCTTTTTCTGACTGTCCTCATTATATTAAACTTGCTGTGAAAATACATTACAGTCCTGATAGAGTCCTCCAGTCCTGATAGAGAACTTTAGAAAAAATATAAGCATGTAAAACTAAAAAAACACGAAGTGGTCTACTCACAAAATCATAAGTCTTTGGAGACTTTACCTTCCTGAGTCTACAAATCAAGACTGTGAACGTGACCTTGAATACTCTGCTACAGAAAGTTGTGGTGTCACTTTAAAAAAAGTGGGCAAATTG
>NW_027468718.1:10623984-10628984 GCF_046254945.1 Alosa pseudoharengus | reverse complement strand
AGAGAGAAGAGAAGAAGAGAGTCAGACAGGCGTAACAGAAAGACAGGAAGCGAGAGATGAGGAAGAAAGGGTAAAAGCAAACAGGGGGCAAGATAAGGCAGCAGAGATGGACAGCAGAGGAAGGGTCAGTGGAGAGGAAGCTTGGACATCCTGTGTGCCATCGTCTGAGCTAGAGAGAGTGACAGGCAGGCTACGCCAGGCATGTAACTGCAGCGTTCTGTTCATCAAGAGAGAGAGAGAGAGAAAGAGGGAGAGGGACAGAGAGAGAGGCAGAGAATGAGGGAGAGAGATAGTCATGATCTGAGCATAAACTCAGAAAAGAAATTAGACTAAAATTAAAATTAGAATTAGACTTCTAAAATTATTATTAAGCTTTGCGAATGGAACTCTTCAGTTGCGGACCTGTTGTAGCCTGCCTATTATACAGACAAACAGTCCGACAGGGGTCAGGGGATGACCAGAAAGAGGGACAGAGAGAGAGAGAGAGAGAGGAACAAGGGCAGAGAGAGGAGAAGAAGTAAGAGGAAGGATAAGAATGTAAAACTAAACTAACAAGAAAGAGGGATGGAGAGAGAACAACATCCGCTAAAGTTCCTGTGTTTTGATCCTCTCAGCTGATGAAATGGGGCTGTTGTAGTGGAGCTTGAGAGAAAGTGGCAGTCGCTCCAAACTCCACTGGGTTTAGAATAGCCATGGGCCCTACATGAGATGTCGGAAATTACATTACAGCGAAAACAAAGAGGCTTTGTTTGAGTAAGTGAGTGTGTGTGTGTGTGTGTGTGTGTGTGCGTGTGTGTGTGTGTGTGTGTGTGTGTCTTTGTGTGTGTGTGTGTGTGTGTATATTTCTATGCCTACACTCACATTAGCCCATTTACCCAGCAGACCGCTATCCCAAGACACCATGGACTTTATCCTGTACACCGCAGTCTTGCTGGGTTCTATTGTCAGGGTCAAAGATGGGTCAAGCCCCTTGCCCTTCCCTTCCATCAAACCTCGCTTCCTGCAGATGAAGTGGCTCCTGCAGTCAAAGTGGAAAGCCTATCAACAACACCAAGGTCATGTGTGGGATTGGATTTCTACGGAACACCCACATTGATGATATGACAGCATGTGTGGTATACTATAGGGAGTGTAGAGTAAAGGTGTCTGCCACAATGCTAAATGTACAGACACTTTAAACCAGGAAGCAGATGCAGTTGGAACCGTCAGGGTGGTCGTCTATTTGCGTGGATCAGCTCCTGCTGAAGACCTCATAATGGTGGTGTGAAGGCTAATCTGATTAGAGCACCGCTACACAGTGTTAGCCACCTCTGTCTTGTCTGACCTCTTGACCTCTGATGTAGATTTTTGGTGTTTGTGCTTCATCCACTACTCAGTGGGACTATGTGTGTGTGTGTACATCAAACATACTACTTTTGAAGAGTTTTACCCATCCATGGGGACGTTCCCAAACAGTCAACAGAGGCGTGACTGGGACTGGGGAAAGTGAGCCTTGTTTAATATTACATGGGCTGAATGTGAAACGTTAAACAAATGTCACAAGTTACCTTTTTATACACTGCATCTGCCTCTCTCTCTCTCTCACTCTCACACACACTGTCTCTGTCTCTCTCTGCCCCCCCACCCCCTCTCTGAAACTCTGAGAATTTCACCATTTTAGGGGCAAGGCCACTTGGCTTTCAGTTGGGCATATTTGGTGGGGGACACAAAGGCCACATGTCAGGGCACCAAGGTCAACATTAACTATACAGTAGTAGGCTATGAAAATGATCAAAGTTGTATTTAGCCTATTCACAGCAGTAGACCTGCATCACTGTATGAAACATTACAAAAACATAAAACATGACATATTACATAGAACTGTAAATCATCTGATCATCTAATATTTACAGATACCTAGGTAAGTTTCATAGTGATATCTGCTTGTTAAAAATTTGACCCTATTCACCTGTAGTGTCTCGCCTTAAACACCCTGTAAAACTCAGCGATAGTGGGGATACGTCACTTCTGTTGATGTTCAAACAAAACAGAGAGCTAGCTCGCTACTCCCTCCCCCTCCCTCCCGTGCAATTAAAACTCAACTAAACCCGCATCTCGTCGGTTATTGGTTGAAACACTTTATTTTGCCTTTGAGTGGGTTGCCAACCCTTGTTGGTACCAATTGTTTTTGTGTACAGATCTCGGGGCAGACAACTAGCGGCTCATTAGGAAAGATAAGATGAATGTGATCATTTATGTTTGGGCCTTTTTTTGGGTCTGAAATCGCTGATACAACCTTTAAAGCCCAAATTTAGAGACATCCATGCATGTCTGCAAATTAAAAACTGGATTACTCTGGAACGGCTAACTGTACAGGGGACTGCTTTACACCTTTGTGTTCGGTAAGGTCTGCGGTTTATTCTGATATATGGTTTGTCATGTGTTGAACTAAGGGTTCATGAAGTATTCCACCGAGATGAATGGGTAGGGAGATGGGCGCAGAACCTTAAGTAGAATTTAGCGGCTACCATTGTTTAACAGCTGAGAAAAAGCTCTTTCATGTGATGTGATACTTGTGATGTCTGTGTGATGAGTAGGCTACTTCGCGAGTAGTTCAACTGAGAATGGGTGAATTTGGACGCACTTTCTTTCTTGTCGTGCGCTGTCACTTTCTCCACTGTGTAAAACACTAAATTAATTTGCTCTCCGAATGCTAAGATTATTTTGACAGGCCATAGGCTATACGCTATTAGTCGGACGCGAAGCAGAATATTGAAAGAAGGGGGCACCAAGGCCACCGTGGCCTGTAAACCTCTGATTTTCAAAGGGGCATCACGGCCAACGCAAGGGGCAACGACGGCCATGGCCGTCGTGGCCTCCGTGAAATTCCTACCCGGCTATTGACACATACAGGTAAATTCAAATAAGAAATCTGGCCGTCATGTATCTCTTCAGGTACGTACGTGTCTTCAGGTATGTCTATAGACTGTGTGTAATACTGATTAAACCTTTAAAGATGGGAGAGACAGAGACAAACATAGACACACAACCAAGACAGACAGACAAAACACATACAGAAAACCATAAAGAGACACAACACACACACACACACACAGACAAACTGACAGGCAAAACACACACAGAGACAGACAGACAGACAGACAGACAGACAGACAGACGGTGGGAAGATAGGGGGATGACTGCTAGAGAGAGAAAGGGACTAGAGAGGTGGGCAACCGAAAAGAGAGATAAATAACTGCATGTGAAAGAAAAACACTTAACAGTGTCATAGGCCCAGGAATTCAGAGAGTAAAGGGGGAGAGTAAGAGAGAGAGAAGGAGAGAGAAGGAGAGAGGGAGAGAGAGGAGAGAGGGAGAGAGCCTAGTGTCTCAGGAAGACCACCCATAGTGTGTGTGTGTGTATGAGAGAGAGAGAGAGAGAGAGAGAGGGAGTGTGTTTATTTGATGAAAAGAAGAGGGCGAGGGGGTTATGTAAATACATGATGTACAAACACTAAAATAAGCGGTGATGTGGTGAGTGTGCACACACATGCAAACACACACACACACACACACACACGCATACACACACACACAGACACACACACACACACATGCAAACACACACACACACACACACACACGCATACACACACACACAGACACACACACACACACATGCATACACACACACACACACATGCAAACACACACACGCATACACACACACACACACACATGCAAACACACACATACACACACACACACACACATGCAAACACACACATACACACACACACATGCATACACACACACACACACACACATACACACACACACACACACACACACATGCATACACACACACACACACACACACACACACACACACACACACATGCAAACACACACACACACACAAACACACACACACACACACATGTAAATACACACACTCACACACACACACACACACGCAAACACACACACACACACGCACGCATACACACACACACACACACATGCATACACACACACACACACATGCAAACACACACAAACACACACACACATGCAAACACACACACACACACACACACATGCATACACACACATACACACACACACACACACATACACACACACATGCAAACACACACATGCATACACACACACACATGCAAACACACACACACATGTAAATACACACACTCACACACATACACGTAAACACACACACACACGCACGCAAACACAGACACACACGCGCGCACACACACACACACATGCACACATTACACACACATGCAAACACACACACACACATGCATATACACACACACACATACAAACACACACACAAATACACACACACACACAAAGAGCACACATGCAACACCAGAGGTCAGAAATGAGTGGATGTAACTGGATTGTATGAAAATACTTAATAAATGAACAGAGGAATATGTTTGTGTGTGTGTGTGTGTGTGTGTGTGTGTGTAAGAGAGAGAGAGGGGGGGCAGAAGTGGCTTACATAAATACTGCATATCTACAAGGTGGGGTTTAGGGGGTTTAGGGGGTAGTACACAATACTACAAGGTGGGGTTTAGGGGGTGGGATCACAGGAGGGGACAGAGAGGACTGTATGCGTGAGTGTTTGGGGGGGGGGGGGTCGGGGGGGTGAATGAGAGTGTATAAAAATGGATGATCATGAACATGGTTGTGTGTGTTTATGATGAGAATAAGGATAGAGGCCTGAGATCACTTTTCTGTTTGTTTCTTTGTTTGTTTGTTTTTTCAATTATTATTTTTATTATTTTTTTATGTGTCTTGGGTGATGTTTTTATATAATATAATATATAATATTATAATATATAATATAGGCGCGCTCACTCAAACACTTTATAACATATTTTGGGTGCGAGTTAAAAATGTCTTGAAGTGGAGGAAACCGCACTCTCTTGTGTATTATACTTTTAACAGGATTTATTGCACCATGCCCTTGACTACAAATGCATTTCG
>NW_027468718.1:10611484-10613984 GCF_046254945.1 Alosa pseudoharengus | reverse complement strand
ACACACACACACACATGCATACATATATCTATCTACATGCATCTCAGAGTCCACCACCTGCCTAGTGATCTGTCTGTGCACGTCTCTCTCGACATAAAACGCCTCTACGTCTGCGTCTCAGTTCTCTCCCGTTTTACACATCTGCAAAAGATGCAGAGTTGCATTGTGTCAGTGCTGGTCTCACACAACAGCAGCCTCTGGTTTTCATAAGGGGCAGCCTACACCAGACACATAACTGAGCAGCTCTAAACATGCAGCCTACACCAGGCATGAGGTGACCCAAACGGGCAGCCTACACCAGGCATGAGGTGACCCAAACGGGCAGCCTACACCAGCCATGAGGTGACCCAAACGGGCAGCCTACACCATGCCTGAGGTGACCCAAACGTGCAGCCTACACCAGGCATGAGGTGACCCAAACGGGCAGCCTACACCAGGCATGAGGTGACCCAAACGGGCAGCCTACACCAGGCATGAGGTGACCCAAACATGCAGCCTACACCAGGCATGAGGTGACCCAAACGGGCAGCCTACACCAGGCATGAGGTGACCCAAACGGGCAGCCTACACCAGGCATGAGGTGACCCAAACGGGCAGCCTACACAAGACACGTAACTGAGCTGCTCCATTTGCGGAGCACATGCTGTGAAAACGCATATGAGGGGAAAGTGATGCTTACTGCTTCACTTGCTGGCACTTAGGACATTCTTACTGTAAATAAATAAATAGATAAAAAAAAAAATAATCAAACTGATTTTGTTGCTGACAGTCACTTGCATCACATGCAGCTATAGGACATGGCGTAGACTCTGCTGGAGCAACAGGTAGAGCAATGCACTGGCAGCACTGAGATCATGGGTTTGAGTTCCCAGGGAATGGATATGAAAATACATTAAAATGTACAGTTCTGTGCATAATATCAAGTCTAAAATAGCATGGATAGTTGTTTTTTATTATTTAAAAATTCAAAGAGCTTTATTGGCTACAACAAGTTACATTATTGTAATATGCAATATGACGAATGACATCACAAAACAAAAACTATCAAGGAAAGACAAATATTTGACATGGAGTAGGTCTTCACTATTCACTATTTGTTATTTCTATCAACAACATCCAAAGTGCATACTCTTAGACTAGACCAGTGCCACTGTATATGTGCATACTCTTAGACTAGACCAGTGCCACTGTATATGTCTCTGGATAACAAACGAATGCATTTGAGTGCCACTGTATATGTGTGCTAAAGCCGTCTCTGGATAACAAACGAATGCATTTGAGTGCCACTGTATATGTCAGACAGAGACTGGACACAACATCTCACACCAGGACAGCCCTGCGAGTTGGCAAACTTGAGATGTGTCTAAAAATACCACCAACTTTAAACAACTGTGTGTGTGTGTGTGTGTGTGTGTGTGTGTGTGTGTGTGTGTGTGTGTGTGTGTGTCCTTTACCATTTGGCCTCCCCACTGTGCTGGCTAACACGTGGGCCAACAGCCTGATACGGTCAGAGTGCAGAGCGTACAGCTAATGGAGCTGGACTAGGGGCGAGAGAGAGAGGGGGAAATAGAGAGAGAGAGAGAGAAATAGAGAGAGGGAAATAGATGAAGAGAGAGAGATAGATGGAGAGAGAAAGACAGAAATAAAGAGAGGGAGAGAGAGAAATAGAGAGAAATAGAGAGGTGAGATGAGAAAGTCTTCAGGCTTTAATAATTTCTCTGTGATACACACAGCCTACTACATGTCTAATTAAGGAGAAATAAATGCTAGGAATAGTTATCAGCAATGTTAAGTGATCAGGTAGATAGGCTAGGGAAATACAATATTTAAAAGAAAATTGTTGCAGAAAGTGCATGTGTTTTTATGTTGTAATGTTATTTCTCTCTCTCTTTCTGTGTGTGTGTGTGTGTGTGTGTGTGTGTGTGTGTGTGTCTGAACTCGGGTGTGGTACAGCCATATGTGTGTGTATGGAAAGATAGATTTCTTGGCTGGTGTTCAGTCTTCTCCCAGTCCGAGGAGAGCAGGAAGCCTGGAGAGGAATACACACACACACACACACACACCCTGATCATGCACACACACTCACACACACACACACACACACTCACACACACACACATATATATACACACACACATACATACACACACACACGCACACACACAGACACACACACACACACACACACACACAAACACACACACGCACACACTCACACACACACACACACATATATATACACACACACATACATACACACACACACACACACATACACACACACACACACACACACACACACACACACACACACACACACACACACACACACACACACACACACACACACACACCTCTACGTTTTTCTCATGGTTTCGCCGTCCCTCTCTCTTTTGTCCGCCTCAAGTTCACTTTTTCTCCTCTTTTTCTTGTCCAGTTCCCAGTCTTCTCCTTTCCCATCTTTAATCTCACTGCATTAATGCATTCCCTCCCTGAGTCA
>NW_027468718.1:10588984-10596484 GCF_046254945.1 Alosa pseudoharengus | reverse complement strand
ACACACATAAACACAGTCCTCACCGTAAGATTTCACACACTGACCCAACATACGCATAAACACACTCCTCACCGTAAGATTTCACACACTGACCCAACATACGCATAAACACAGTCCTCACCGTAAGATTTCACACACTGACCCAACATACGCATAAACACAGTCCTCACCGTAAGATTTCACACACTGACCCAACACACACACATAAACACAGTCCTCACCGTAAGATTTCACACACTGACCCAACACACACACATAAACACAGTCCTCACCGTAAGATTTCACACACTGACCCAACACACACACATAAACACCCTACTCACAGTAAGATTTTACATATTAACCCAACACACACACATAAACACACTCCTCACAGTAAGATTTCACATATTAACCCAACACACACACATAAACACACTCCTCACAGTAAGATTTCACAAATTAACCCAACACACACACATAAACACACTCCTCACAGTAAGATTTCACAAATTAACCCAACACACACACATAAACACAGTCCTCACCGTAAGATTTCACACACTGACCCAACATACACACATAAACACACTCCTCACAGTAAGATTTCACAAATTAACCCAACACACACACATAAACACACTCCTCACAGTAAGATTTCACAAATTAACCCAACACACACACATAAACACAGTCCTCACCGTAAGATTTCACACACTGACCCAACATACACACATAAACACAGTCCTCACAGTAAGATTTCACACACTGACCCAACACACACACATAAACACACTCCTCACAGTAAGATTTCACACACTGACCCAACACACACACATAAACACAGTCCTCACCGTAAGATTTCACACACTGACCCAACATACGCATAAACACAGTCCTCACCGTAAGATTTCACACACTGACCCAACACACACACATAAACACAGTCCTCACCGTAAGATTTCACACACTGACCCAACACACACACATAAACACAGTCCTCACCGTAAGATTTCACACACTGACCCAACACACACACATAAACACAGTCCTCACAGTAAGATTTCACACACTGACCCAACACACACACATAAACACAGTCCTCACCGTAAGATTTCACACACTGACCCAACACACACACATAAACACAGTCCTCACCGTAAGATTTCACACACTGACCCAACACACACACATAAACACAGTCCTCACCGTAAGATTTCACACACTGACCCAACACACACACATAAACACAGTCCTCACAGTAAGATTTCACACACTGACCCAACACACACACATAAACACAGTCCTCACCGTAAGATTTCACACACTGACCCAACACACACACATAAACACAGTCCTCACCGTAAGATTTCACACACTGACCCAACACACACACATAAACACAGTCCTCACCGTAAGATTTCACACACTGACCCAACACACACACATAAACACACTCCTCACCGTAAGATTTCACACACTGACCCAACACACACACATAAACACAGTCCTCACAGTAAGATTTCACACACTGACCCAACACACACACATAAACACAGTCCTCACCGTAAGATTTCACACACTGACCCAACACACACACATAAACACAGTCCTCACCGTAAGATTTCACACACTGACCCAACACACACACATAAACACACTCCTCACCGTAAGATTTCACACACTGACCCAACACACACACATAAACACACTCCTCACCGTAAGATTTCACACACTGACCCAACACACACACATTAACACACTCCTCACCGTAAGATTTCACACACTGACCCAACACACACACATTAACACAGTCCTCACCGTAAGATTTCACACACTGACCCAACACACACACATAAACACAGTCCTCACCGTAAGATTTCACACACTGACCCAACACACACACATAAACACACTCCTCACAGTAAGATTTCACAC
Organism: Alosa pseudoharengus; assembly: GCF_046254945.1. NCBI lineage: Eukaryota > Metazoa > Chordata > Actinopteri > Clupeiformes > Clupeidae > Alosa > Alosa pseudoharengus. The sequence goes on along the minus strand of NW_027468718.1, from coordinate 10,594,567 downwards.
ACTGACCCAACACACACACATAAACACAGTCCTCACCGTAAGATTTCACACACTGACCCAACATACGCATAAACACACTCCTCACCGTAAGATTTCACACACTGACCCAACATACGCATAAACACAGTCCTCACCGTAAGATTTCACACACTGACCCAACATACGCATAAACACAGTCCTCACCGTAAGATTTCACACACTGACCCAACACACACACATAAACACAGTCCTCACCGTAAGATTTCACACACTGACCCAACACACACACATAAACACAGTCCTCACCGTAAGATTTCACACACTGACCCAACACACACACATAAACACAGTCCTCACCGTAAGATTTCACACACTGACCCAACACACAAACATAAACACAGTCCTCACAGTAAGATTTCACACACTGACCCAACACACACACATAAACACAGTCCTCACCGTAAGATTTCACACACTGACCCAACACACACACATAAACACAGTCCTCACCGTAAGATTTCACACACTGACCCAACACACACACATAAACACAGTCCTCACCGTAAGATTTCACACACTGACCCAACACACACACATAAACACAGTCCTCACCGTAAGATTTCACACACTGACCCAACACACACACATAAACACAGTCCTCACCGTAAGATTTCACACACTGACCCAACATACACGCATGAACACACTTTCACTCTGCCATCCTGTTATTACAATGCAACATGTTATTATCATTAGCAGAAAGAATTCCTGTGGGGAAAAAAGGTGAGAGAAAGAGAGTGATAGAATGGGGGGGTGTAAGTGTGATAGGGTGAGAGAGGGAGAGAGAAGGGGGGAGAGAGAGAGAGAAAGAGAGAGCAGGAGAGTGAGGGAAAGAGGGAGAGCGAGGGAAAGAGGTCACCATTTTCCATCACCCCTTTTCTCTGGTTCATCTCTTCCTCTGATCTATTTCTCTGTTAAGTTCTCTCCCCTGACATCTCAAATCCCTTTGACCTGGGAGACTCGTCAGTGCTGGGCTGGAGGGAGCGAGTGTGTGTGTGTGTGTGTGTGTGTGTGTGTGTGTGCATCAGGCAGGGGGGGGGGGGGGCGCAGCGGGAGATAAGGGATTAAATCCGTCTCCGTGGACACCTCATCAGTCTGGGGTCCGCCCGGAGTCTGGTGACGCCAACCAGAGGCGCTCGGCACACATACACACACACACACACACGCACACACACACACACGCACACACACATACACACACACATGCACACACACACACACACACACACATACACACACACACACACACACACACACACACACACACATGCACACACACACACACACACACACACACACATGCACACACACACACACACACACACACACACACACACACACACACACACACATGCACACACACACACACACACACACACACACACACACACATTCACACCAGGGATGGAAATTAAATATTTTTTCTACCTGCCACTGTGGCTGGTGGATTCCAAAATCTACCAGCCACTCAACTTTTTTACCAGCCACCAGAGAAATGGCATGAAAATGTGATATCATGATTATAGTAGGCTACCCAAAATGATCACGGTAATCGGCATTATTGCAATATGACTAAAATGTGCTGAGTTTTGCCCTAAACCGCACAGTAGCAACAAAACTAAAGGTCAACAGAACCAAATTTATATGCTATAGTGTCTTGTCATAAAAGTGGTGTGGCTCCTTTAAGACTCTGTGTGAGTTCTGGAGCATCCTATAATCCAACTCTCTACTTGATCTAACTGTAGTGTACATCATCTGATTTAAATATTTACAGGTATCAAGGCTATATTTAACATTTAGCATTTATTTTCTATTTGGCCCGTAATTAAATAATGCACTGAACAATTTAAGCACAGCTCAGCTTTAAGAAACGTAATATGCATGCTTAGCATTTTGTGAAACTACATTGGAAAAACTCTGGTTGTACAGTTATCTAGGCGATATTGTTATTTTGTATTTGGCCTTATTATATATGACAAAAGCCCAACGCTGGAGACCGTGTAGACATTTGCTTCAAATTTCAAAACCGGATTACTCGGGAACGGCTATAACTTGTATAAGGGAATGCTTTACACCTTTGCGTTCGGTAAGTTCTGCTGTTTATTCTGATACGGTTTGTAATATCTTTGAATGAAAAGTTTGTGAGATATTCCATCACGACGAATGGGTGTGGAGATGTCCGTCTGTCTGCCTCATAGGTCTAAATAGCAGCGTGTCGTGGGCCGGATTAAAATACCTAGGCCTACGGGCCAATTCAAAAGAGAACTACGTGAGAATATTAGCCTGTGAAGATATAACGCAGATCCACAGATCTCACTAGATTTATGTCTATGCAGTCATCCTGAAATAATCTAGCAGTGGCACATGAAAGCATAGTGACAGTTTCTTAATGGTAGTGAAGTGAAAGTGAAGCGTTGCACCAGTGCCTATAGGCTATGCTGCGGTGGCGGCTCACTACGAGTTGTAGATCTTGAAATCAGCGCGATTTACTCTTATAGGCTGGTAACGTTAGGCTACATGATCCCTACAGACACTTTCTTATTTTTAACCGTCAATAAGTATGAAAATTAGACCGGATCTGACTATTTGTGGTACGCTAGCTCTACCCGCCACAGTGGCTGGTAAGTTGACCAAATTCACCCGCCAGCGCACAAAACTACCCGCATTTGGCGGGGGGCGGGTGGTTAATTTCCATCCCTGATTCACACACACACACACACACACACACACACACACACACACACACACACACACACATTCACACACTTACACACACACACACACACACACACACACACACATTCACACACTCACACACACACACACACACACATACACACACACACATTCACACACTCACACACACACACACACTCACACACACACACACACACACACACACACACACACAGCCGGAGAACTCATCAACTCCCCGGAATGCCAGAGTTGATCGCTCAAGTCCGCTCCAAATTCACACTCTCTCACACACACACACACATACACACAAACACTCACACTCACAAGCGCACACGCACAGATAAAACACATATACGTACACTCTCTCTCTCTGTCAGGTTACTGTCAGACGTTCTGGACCATTCGTCCAGGCCCAACGGCAGTCCGCAAAACAGGGCCACAAAATGCGGAAGTGTGAGCGTGTATGTGTGTATGTGTGTGTGTGTGTGTGTGTGTGTGTGTGTGTGTGTGTGTGTGTGTGTGTGTGTGTGTGTGTGTGTGTGTGTGTAGAAAAGAGAGAGAAAGGCCAAGCCAGTCCAGGTGTGGCTTCTGAGTAGATCTGCTGTATCCAGACCCCTCTATCTCCCCTGGGACGCTTCAGCCAATGTGACACTCCACACATACATTACAGGCCGCTAGGCTCCAATGTGACACTCCGCACATCCACGAGTATACTAGCGTCTGCTATAAGCTCTAATGTTACACTCTGCACATACATTACAGGCCGCTAGGCTCCAATGTTATACTCTGCATGTCCACGAGTATACTAGCGTCTGCTATAAGCTCTAATGTTACACTCTGCACATACATTACAGGCCGCTAGGCTCCAATGTTATACTCTGCATGTCCACGAGTATACTAGCGTCTGCTATAAGCTCTAATGTTACACTCCGCACATACATTACAGGCTGCTAGGCTCCAATGTTATACTCTGCATGTCCACGAGTATACTAGATTCTGCCAGGCTCCAATGTTATACTCTGCACCTCCATGAGTATAGTAGATTCTGCCAGGCTCCAATGTTATACTCTGCACCTCCATGAGTATACTAGAGTCTGCCAAATACACTCCAGGCATCTGTGAGTATGCGAGAGTCCACTAGGAATCAAGTGGCCTAAATCTTTTCACCAAAATATTCTTGCCGCTTCATCAATGCATCTATTTGTTTAGTTTTTTTTAGACAAATGCAAACAGACAATCTCAGACAAATGTTGTGCTTTTTATAATACACACATGCACAGATACACACACACACACACACACACACACACTCACACACTCTCTCACACACACACATACACACACACACACACAAACACACACAGAGAGAGAAGTGAGTAAGCTGAAATTGGTCACAGTGTGTGTGTGTGTGTGTGTGTGTGTGTGTGTGTGTGTGTGTGTGTGTGTGTGTGTGTGTGCGCCACAGCTCAGTGCAGAGACGCTCATGGTCCTTCTGGTTTGTTGTGGCCACTGTCAGGCGCGCCTGCAGGTGTACGTCCGTACGCACTGTGCGTACCATCAGGCTACTCAAAAACGAGAGAAAATTTCACTTGTGTGTGTGTAATGTGTATTCACACCAAATTGGCCCACCATACCTTCCCAACTATGCACAGTATCCCATTAGCTGCATGCCATCATCAGGCTATTTACAATTTTCTATTACATAACTTAGTGAACACGTTATCAAAATTAATGCGCGCGCATTTTGTTTGAGCAGGAGACAGAATACGCACGCAGGCAAGCTACTAGTTATTTTCTTTTACTCGGCTATCTATATATGGTTATCAGCACACAATGTTGAGCTAATTCACTAACTCAATACTCATCATGCATATCACAAGTTTAAACAACGAAAACAAAAAGTATGGAGTCAGCAAAGCTAAAGGAGTTATTCCAGATGGGCAAGAACAAGGTAGGCAATTGGTGTGCTTGTCAGAACGTTAGACTGCATTACAGCTGTTTAAAGCCAGACAAAACAAGGTAACTTTAGCCTGTATAGGGCTGTATCAACGTTGTTGTTGTATTATTGCATGTGGATGCACGGGGCTAAAACCGGGGAAAAGGACAAATATTATCCACGCGTGATTATTTTTTATTTTTTTTGCGCGCGCGGGGGGGGGGGGGGGGGGGTGTGCGTACCATAGCATTAATTCCTGCAGGCGCCCCTGGCCACTGTAGATGACAAATCTGCAGCTGTGGTATCCACACAGCTGTTCAAGTGCAGCCGTGGCCTACTGGTTAGGGCTTCGGGATTGTAACCGAAGGATTGCCAGTTCGATCTCCGACCAGTAGGAAAAATGTGGACCGGGGAAGTGGTTGAGCACTGCTCTCCCATGCCCACACCCACGGCTGAAGTGCTCTTGAGCAAGGCACCTAACCCCTCACTGCTCTCCGAGCACCGCTGTTGCAGGCAGCTCACTGCGCCGGGATTAGTGTGTGTTTCACCTCACTGTGTGTTCACTGAGTGCTGTTTGTGGTTCACTAATTCACGGATTGGGATAAATGCAGAGATCACAGGATCGAAAGAGTATATACTTAATCTAGGCCAGAGAAGGTGCTGGGCCACCTGAAAAAGACACACACACACAAACACTCACAGAGAGAGAGAGAGCTGTATGTTTATTTTCAATCTATTGTATTTTCATTCATTCATGTATACATTATTGTAATGCAATGTTTATTGAGTTTTGAACATAGTGAAACTTATTTTATTTTATTTTATCATTCTTAATCTACTCCATGTCATTTTTTCTTGATTATCTTGTTGTTTTGTCATGTTATTCAAGTCATATTGCAATATTGTACCTT
>NW_027468718.1:10543984-10556484 GCF_046254945.1 Alosa pseudoharengus | reverse complement strand
ACCTAATATCCAACAACTAGCACTGATCAGTGGTCAATGATCAGCAAATGTAGTCTTGTTGTTACAGATTCTAAAAAGCCTAAAATGGATATAAACGGCATCAACTGATGTGATTGTTTGTTTCTTTATTCAGCTCATCTGTAAAAGGTTCACAGACTTCAATCCTGAATATTAACTGACTAAACTGTCCATATACAAATTATATTGCTCTTTCTAACCCTCTCCCTCTCAAATATACACTAAAACATCTGAATTCTTTATTTGAACCAACCAATCATGTGACTTGGCACATGTTTAGTACTAGTATCCAAAGCATATTTCCTCTGCTGCATTAACAATGGTACACACGCACGCAAGCACACACGTATGCACGCACGCAAGCACACACGTATGCACACACGCACACACACACACACACACACACACACACACACACACACACACACACACACACAAACACACACACACACACACACACACACAAATACAAAGAAAGGCTTCTTTGCACATTGCTATCACCTTAGCAAGACAATAGCTATCCATGAAGGCCATAACCTATTTTCTTGTTTTACCACTTTCCCCCAGACTAGTGGGGCTCTACATAGTGGGTGTGGAATGTGTGAACGAGCAGAAGCCCTGGGTCTAAAAACAGGAGCCCTGGGTCTAAAAACATACGGTCATACTGAGGCCATTATACCAGTCGGGTAAGTTAAGCAATTCAGTGCACCCTTCTTTAATTGGATACATAGCACTCAGAGTGCTCAGAGTGAGTCAGTACGGATCTGGAGATAAGACTGTCACAGTCCTATCTCCAGATCCATGGCTATGCATGTGAATGCAGGGCATTTGAGGCTCAGTAGGCCACTTAGCTGGTTTTGAATGGGTTTGGCATAAATATTAGGTGGTTTTTAGATTAAGATCAGGCAGTATATTGTAAGGCATTTATTAAACAATTAAACAACACTAGCCTGTTCCGAAAGGCCTGTCTGTTTTGAGGGGGTGGCTAGGCTATAAATGTCCTAGCTGAGTGTTTGCACATGTTGCAACTCATTTCTATCTCCACATTCAAGGGTTATGCATGTTACATGTAAGATGATTCATCCGCATACCTGGGGGAGGGGGGGGGGGGGGTCTATTCAGGTTTAGGGTCCAGTCATGTAGCTGCATAGTATGATCAGGGCAACAAGCCCACCAGTGAGGGACATGTAAAATAAGATTTTGATAGTGATCAAACAGCGCCTTGGAAGCAACAAGTTCGGACAAACGACTGTTGCGTTGAACGCAGGTAGAATTCTCCAACGGGACTGGCATGTTTCAGCCTTCTCCAACGTGTTCGTTGTCTTCAAAATCAGTAACAGTGCTTGACCACCTCGCCTATGTGGAAAAAAACGTATGGTAGGCTACACATAAACGTGTTAAATGTCAATAAAACGTTTCAACCTGCAAGACAAGAGAGCACAATTTCACTCATGGAAACAAAATGTGATAGTGATAGGTCTAGCCTAGTGATTTTATTGTGCGTCTCATCCGAAGGAATCTGTGTTCTGTGCATACGCAATGTGAACAACGTGAAATATCTGTAACCGCGATTTATTAGTGTATTATTAGAAATAATGAGTTAATAGTCCATATGATCATTTTCATAAGAGGACCAATGAGTCGTTGTGCTTTGAAACTATGTTACACATTTGTCACTGTTAACCACATTACCAACCTTACAATGTTGCACAGCAGAAGCAAGCAAAAAGTTTTGGGTGGGTGGAACTCTTTGCCATGACTTACCCTGGCCAATGAGAAGCGAGGCGCAAAAGAAAACAAAGTCTGCCATTGGTCAAGAACTGTCGGTTTCAAGTCTCCCCGCATGTACGGAGCATGAATGTGAATGAGGGGTGTCTTGAAACCATCAGCACATTATAGTCTGTGTGCCGTGATTTAGATCAAACCCAGTAGTGTGCATTGTGCGAGCAATACGTGAGGCAGCGAGGGGAACAACGGGATTTTATAACATGAGGATAATTTTGTTATTTTTTACAGAAGTTTGCTTTATGTAGGACTATAGCCTACACACAAAGACATTTGTCTGAATCCGCTGCAGTTCAAGGATAGCCACTGTAAGAGGAACAGCTGCGAACATTTAGGACGTAGATGATCCCGTGGAAAACTTGAGAAGAGTTTTTGTTGAACAGATTTCTGAGTGTGGGCTGGAAAGGACGGTATTCTGTTAAACGACTCGACTGTAAGATTTTTTCTGCAGTCCATAAAATTTTTTCTCAGTTCACTGGCTGTGAGAGACGACGCAAGGGAACCCTGCACAGACCATTCGTTTAATTTTCCAACCCGCAAATAGATTTTCCCTGAACGTCCATTTGAGTAACATGCGCGTGTGGAGACCACGAGCAGCCTTCCGCCGTGTTGCTTGAGAAGCGCAGCGCGAGCACGCGAGGACAGCAGAAGAATTTTAATCTTATTTGATCAGAAAACGCCGGGGAAAGTTTTTTTCCCACTCAACATCTGAAAGACTCTTTTATCCGCACTTGGATACGCGGGAGACCCGTTTTTTCCAATCTAGTGAGAACTTGAAGTTCCATTTTTATTATCGAACATGGCGGTATCGAATGACTGGGTACAAGCGAGTGGACTAGCTGTTGCCCTGATATGCTTGATTTTGCAGCCGTGTTCTGGACAGTATCATGGGGAGAAGGGCATTTCGATTCCCGAGCATGGCTTTTGTCAGCCAATTTCTATACCACTTTGCACAGACATTGCTTACAACCAAACCATTATGCCAAATCTTTTGGGTCACACCAACCAGGAGGACGCTGGTCTGGAGGTACACCAGTTTTACCCCCTGGTCAAAGTGCAGTGTTCCATGGACTTAAAATTTTTCCTATGCTCCATGTACGCCCCAGTGTGCACCGTGCTGGAGCAGGCGATCCCGCCGTGTCGCTCGTTGTGTGAGCGGGCCAGGCAGGGGTGCGAGGCGCTGATGAACAAATTCGGCTTTCAGTGGCCCGAGCGGCTGCGATGCGAGTATTTCCCAGTTCACGGAGCAGGGGAGATCTGCGTGGGACAGAACACCTCAGACACGGGGAGCCCTACGTCCGACCCGACGCCTTTCCAGCCGGAATTAATCACACTTCCGAACATTGTGCGTCCCCCTCACCAGTTCTCTTGCCCTCTCCAGCTCGAGGTGCCCCCGTATCTGAATTACTACTTCATGGGAGTGAAAGACTGCGGGGCTCCCTGCGAACCCACCAAACCCAATGGACTCATGTACTTTCGGGAGGAGGAGGTTAAGTTCGGCAGGCTCTGGGTTGGAATTTGGTCAATTTTGTGCTGCGTGAGTACTCTTTTTACCGTGCTCACCTATCTAGTGGACATGAGGCGTTTCCGCTACCCGGAGAGGTGCATAATATTTCTTTCTGGCTGCTACTTTATGGTGGCTGTGGCTTACGCAGCGGGATTCTTCTTGGAGGATAAAGTTGTGTGCATTGACAAATTCAACGACGACGGTTACAAAACCGTCGCACAGGGCACCAAGAAGGAGGGCTGCACCATCCTGTTCATGATCCTGTACTTTTTCGGCATGGCGAGCTCCATTTGGTGGGTCCTCCTTTCGCTCACATGGTTCCTCTCCGCCGGCATGAAGTGGGGTCACGAGGCCATCGAAGCCAACTCTCAATACTTCCACCTCGCCGCCTGGGCCGTGCCTGCGGTTAAAACCATCACCATCCTCGCCATGGGCCAGGTTGACGGAGACATCCTGACCGGCGTCTGCTACGTGGGTATCTACAACGTGGACGCCCTGCGCGGCTTCGTCCTCGCGCCCCTCTTCGTCTACCTCTTCATTGGCACGTCGTTCCTGCTCGCGGGCTTCGTGTCTCTGTTCCGGATCAGAACCATTATGAAACACGATGGCACGAAGACGGAGAAGTTGGAGAAACTGATGGTGCGCATTGGTGTGTTCAGCGTCCTTTACACCGTTCCGGCCACCATAGTGATCGCCTGCTATTTCTATGAACAAGCGTTCCGTCCCCAGTGGGAAAAGACCTGGCACTTGCAGACGTGCAAACGCTTCGCTGTGCCATGCCCGGCGCACAACTTTGCGCCAATGACCCCGGATTTCACCGTTTTTATGATTAAGTACCTCATGACAATGATCGTGGGCATCACCTCCGGCTTCTGGATATGGTCAGGAAAAACTCTGCAGTCCTGGCGCCGATTCTACAAACGACTCAGCAACAGCAACCAGGGAGAGACCACAGTATGAGCCGCGAGAGTGGTCGTCTTCATTCAGGTTGTAACCTCTGGAAGTTCGCTTCGTCTACAAAAGTTAATCTCGGAGCCATAGCTACAGTCACGGATCCCACGCTCCAAACGGAGAAGTTGGGACAGGACAATGGCAAAACACGGCAAACATAGTGGGAAGGAATCAAACATGCAAACTAAGCTGATTTCGATTCTATAAGTTTCATTTAAAGGAATGAAAGGCTATGGACACTCTAACGTGCCACGTTGTTTTGTTTTCTGTTATGTGTTATAATTTGTAAAACATCTGACCACCAGGCCAGAAGAACATTCAATGTTATTCAAATCTGTCTTAATTATTTGTTGTATTACGTTTATATTCTTAAAAACAGGACAATATATTTTGACTTTGTATCACGAAACAAGATTCACACAGGGTTGTCTGTAGTTTTATAAAATAAATAGACAAATGCATATTTCATTTAATTCTGCTAAGGGCATGGTACGCGCTCAGTCAGCTCAACAGTAGGTGCGATCCCTTGCCCAGAAAACAGAATGTTTGCCTTATACGTCCTTCTGTTTATTTGGCAAAATTGTTGGAGTTTCGCAGCCACCCACTGACAATCATGCATACCTCTACAAATTGACGGACTGCTCTGCGTCCTGAATCCGGATAGTATTATGCATGTGTACAGCTGTGAGATTATGCAAGCTTTTTAAACAACATATTGTAAATACTCACATTTTCTCAAAGAATATATGTATTTATGACAATAATCTTGCTGTTTTTTACTTGATTTTCAAAAATGCGGTAAGATACCATTTGTATATGTACAGTGTCACTGAATAAAACAATTAGATTTTTAAAACGCCTTTAAAGCTTTGTTTTGTCCATTCGTCTGTCGCAGCTGATTTTTCCATTTGCTCCGAACCATATGTTAACAATTTAACAAGCTAAATTGCACCAGGTTTGCAAGCAAATGGAGCCGAAGCCGGGGTTACTCGAGGGCATTTCGCCTGCTGTGGTCGCAGATCTTTCCACGTAATCAGCCACATCAATGATTCACGTTATATATCTGTTAATGAAATGTGACGCACGGACAAAACTATTTGTGGTCATCACTTTTGTGTACGTCTTAGATCCAATATTAGCAACAGTCTATATCTAAATGGTGTTTCCATCTCAATGGCTAACTCTCAAAAAAGAATAAGGCCTTGCATAGAAAGTTTGCATTGTCCCAACCAAGCAAATCTGAGATCCAAGTTTGATTTGGCGAGAAATTAACATTTCTGGTAGATATAAGTAACAAACCGCATTTTTACTCCAAAGAAACACATAATGAGAACATTCCACATAAGCCATAAAGCCTTTATTTACCCAAAGGTTTGCGCTCCTATTCTGACTCCAGATCAAGCAGGTTACATCTCAACCCACTGGCGCCATCTATAGGCGGCAAAGTTATCATGGCCTATTCAATGGGGTGCAAACAGAATTTCCCTAACTGCAAACTGAAAAATATGTTTTAATGTTTCCATAACTCTAAGCTCTATGATTCATTGTTATTTTACCTAGAAGCTAATTAGGGCAATGCATCATCTGACGTACTGTGACAAATGGCTGCTCCACTCTTTATCACTGCACTAAAACAAACTACATAAAATCTCCATTATTTCCAGACCTCTTTGTGTAGAGGTATAACTGTCTAAGGGTGGTAAAGTTGACTTCTGGATTCCATTCATTCATGTGAACAGTTCACAGTTGTGTTTTAAGGTGCCACAAATGACCTCACTTCCTGTCACCAAGGTTCACTTCCTGTGGTACGACTCTTACCATGTAACTCCAGTCATGTAACTTAATGTGCCCAAGCACCCCAGTTCAGTCCAAGTCAGGGTTCATTAAAAACAGCTTACCCTCAGTTACAGGGCAAACCCAGGGCAAGACAGACCTATGCTGGACTCGTGGCTTAGGGGTATTACAGTACCAATTAATTTGGGCTTTACATTTTTGTGTTAGTTGGAAACAAATATGAATGGGTATGTGCTCATTATGGAGTGGAAAAAGACCAGGATATGAGTAGGCAATATGCCAGTAAATGAGTTGGTAACACCAATGGTAATAACATTTTATACACATTTTTGTGATATCAACAGAATTTACAACAGTTCTGTATTTACCTAGTAATGACACAATGTAATACTATTTCCCAAATCCCCATTCTGTACTATATCTATGGTTAGCATGGAGCTGAAAATCCTATTCCATACAGTTGAAACAGCTAGAATAGGAGAGTAAATAAAGTCTACTTTACCACCCTTAGTACACACATCCAAAATCTCAAACTGGCTGCTGGACCATGGGACAGGCCTAATAATATAAGTATAAATAAAGTAGACTTTATTTACTTATCTAATTATATACTCTCATGGTTAGAAATGTGTACAAGAATAATGATCAAAACCATCTTCTTCTTTTGTTTCTTTTGTGCAATAACTTCATTCTACTTTATTTTGTTGGTATAAACTCTCCAATACCAGTGATCATGAACCAAAACAGGCAACTCCCTCAAACAGCTAAAAGAAAAGTTAAGTCAGACAGACATGCCCAGCTGAATTGAGCTGTAGTCCACCGTCTAAACACTGTGTACAAAGACCCCGTGCCATAGTCACCGTGTCACCTCATGCAGTGTGTAGTGGTGTAGAGCTTTAAAGCTCTATAGGCAGAGGCCATAGTCACCGTGTCACCTCATGCAGTGTGTAGTGGTGTAGAGCTTCAGTTAAAGCTCTATAGGCAGAGGCCATAGTCACCGTGTCACCTCATGCAGTGTGTAGTGGTGTAGAGCTTCAGTTAAAGCTCTATAGGCAGACGCCATAGTCACCGTGTCACCTCATGCCGTGTGTAGTGGTGTAGAGCTTTAAAGCTCTATAGGCAGAGGCCATAGTCACCGTGTCACCTCATGCAGTGTGTAGTGGTGTAGTGCTTCAGTTAAAGCTCTATAGGCAGACGCCATAGTCACCGTGTCACCTCATGCAGTGTGTAGTGGTGTAGAGCTTCAGTTAAAGCTCTATAGGCAGAGGCCATAGTCACCGTGTCACCTCATGCAGTGTGTAGTGGTGTAGAGCTTCAGTTAAAGCTCTATAGGCAGAGGCCATAGTCACCGTGTCACCTCATGCAGTGTGTAGTGGTGTAGAGCTTTAAAGCTCTATAGGCAGAGGCCATAGTCACCGTGTCACCTCATGCAGTGTGTAGTGGTGTAGTGCTTCAGTTAAAGCTCTATAGGCAGAGGCCATAGTCACCGTGTCACCTCATGCAGTCTGTAGTGGGCAGCCGTGGCCTACTGGTTAGCGCTTCGGACTTGTAACCGGAGGGTTGCCGGTTCGAACCCTGACCAGTAGGCACGGCTGAAGTGCCCTTGAGCAAGGCACCTAACACCTCACTGCTCCCCGAGCGCCGCTGTTGTTGCAGGCAGCTCACTGCACTGGGATTACTGTGTGCTTCACTTCACTGTGTGCAGTGTGTTTCACTAATTCATGGATTGGGATAAATGCAGAGACCAAATTTCCCTCACAGGATTAAAAGAGTATATATACTTATACTTAGTGGTGTAGAGCTTCAGTTAAAGCTCTATAGGCAGAGGCCATAGTCACCATGTCACCTTGTGCAGTGTGTAGTGATTAGATTCAACTTTATTGTCATTGTGCAGAGTACAAGTACAAAGCCAACAAAATGCAGTTTGCGTCTAACCAGAAGTCCAAAAAAAGTCTTGTGATGTAGAGCTTCAGTTAAAACTCTTGGCAGAGTCCTAAGTGTTTCGCACAAAGGCGCTGGCTTGTGTGCGCCGACACTTTCTGTCACTTGCCCACACACAGACACCAGCGCTGAGATTTTTTACTGACAAGCCTTCGATAAACAATGGATTTTATTGAGCGGCTTCGACAAAAATAGAACTGAATCGTAATCGATGCGGTGGCAGCGCAGGTTTGCGAGGGTTGTATTGAAAAACAATGGAATATAATGTAACCAATCATCAAAAGCGGAGTGCGCCACACCCTCATGTGACACTCATCCCTCAATGAGACACAATGATCTGGCACTCACAGGGAAGTCCTGAAGGACCTGTTTAGTTTGTGATTGCTTCTTTACTTCATCTTGAAAGAACAAAAGACGAGAAGGGCCTACTTTACGGCCTTACAGGACTGTGTGTGTGTGTGTGTGTGTGTGTGTGTGTATGTGAGTAACTCACACTCACACACTAACGACAGATAATTAGGGGATTCTACTACTTGACATTCGTCACTGCCACTGGAGTCAGTTTGTGTACATCTGAATCTAATGCTTCCCCATAAATCTCAATGACAAACTTACACACACAGACACAGGCACACACACACACACACAAGTACACTTTTGATACACATACAAATCCCTACACACACACACACACACGCACACGCACACGCACACGCACACGCACACGCACACGCACAAGCACAAGCACAAGCACACACACACACACACACACACACACACACACCATTGGCACAGAGTATGAGTTGTTTGTCTTTCAGGGCAGGTTAAGATGCCTTGGACTGCCTGGCTGCCTGTTGAGGGTGGGGTGAGCGGGGTTACTGTTGTTAGTGACTAGGGGATAAACTTCTCAGAGGCAACCACGGCAACAAGGAAACAGTCTTTCTGCCGAGGAGCTCGCTGGGCTGCGCCCCCGTGGCAACGGTTACCGGAGCTCCGCAAACACAGAGGAGCCTGGCCAGCAAGGGACAGAGACTGGGAGAATGGCCGAAGCTCTCAGGCTCTCACTGGCGAGCAACGAGATTTCATCTGATGGTCTGTTCGCGGAACATGCATGCCGGGCTATGAGGAGTCACATCTAAGCCTGACTGGACACACAGCATAAGGTTGTCTTCCGGGCTGACTGGTAAATGAAACCTTGAAACCTTTGTATGACTGGTCTGAAAAAAAAAAGGTTTATTCTAAGACCTGGCTCTAACAGTCAAGATTTTTTAATGTGTTGTACTCACATTTAATCATGATAACTGATTGTTGCGATGACAAATATAATCTGTAGTTTAACTGGTAAGATTCACCATTGTTTTTATGTTTTAATATTTAATGTTAGCTTAACAGGTCCTAAAGAGTCACGAGGCCACAGCATTATCTGCTTTACTATCTCATTTACATAGTCAAGAGAACACACACCACACACACACACACACACACACACACACACACACACAAACTTGTAAAAGACACAAGCACATACACACACACACACACACACACACACACACACACACACACACACACACACACACAGAAACTTGTAAAAGACACAAACACATACACACACACACACACACACACACACACACACAAGCTTGTAAAAGACACAAGCACATATATACACACTCACACACAAGCTTGTAAAAGACAAACATACACACACACACACACACACACACACACAGTCAGGCATACTTATAGGAGAACTGGGTTAAACACTCAGTGATAATAAACATTTGGAATATTCTATACTGACGAAAAAGACTATTCTTTCTACATTTCAGCATGATTGCTGGTTGTCGTTACACAGGAAGAAGTTCACCCTCGACCTTTTTCTCATTCAACCCTTAGCAGGGAAAAGAGGATGTGACATCATCACTGAGGCCTCTAGGACAGTCCCTGCAGAAATGCAAATGACACAGAAAACAAGAAGCTAGTCCAACACAACTCTTTACTGTATAAGAAAGGCTATAAGACATCACAAACGTTTGAACATTGTGTAACAAAATAATCAATCAAAGACAAAACATAGAGATGCTCAAACAAAAGAGACTGAATGCCTAAGGTCGAAAACCAGTTGATAGATAGTTTTAGCTATTTAATTGGTTGTTGTGCTGACATATCAATAACCTTTCACCAGGATTGAGGACCACACCTTTAATGTGAAGAGAGGACCTGAATGAGAGCATGAAGGAGCTGCCGCTATCTCTGCTGAGTCGCGGCTGTGGGCACCTGGTGCCCTTAGAGGAGGGCAGCCACGATGGAAGACTGGAGGTCTGCTTCGAACCCGAGGTAGCCAAGCAACATTTATTTGTTTATGATTATTGTCCAAAGCGACTTACAGTATATGAACACTACAGTAGTTAAAAATAATAGTTTCAAATAAAGTTGAGAAGCCTGAGGTCTGCGTCGAACTGGAGGTAGCCAAGCAGCATGTATTTACAACTCAGAAGAATTCAATGACATGGGCATTCACGGCAAATCAGCGTAAATCATATTTGATATAGTGGCTGTTGTTCCCAGTGCTTCTAATTATCATGCAATATTTAATTTTAAAAACTGCATTTGTACAATCAGTTTGGAATGTCCAATGATGGTATGTTTTATCTGCTGCCACTTAAGAAAAGTCAAACTTTGGGGGCAGTAGGAACGGCTGAAGTGCCCTTGAGCAAGGCACCTAACCCCTCACTGCTCCCCTAGCGCCGCTGTAGCAAGGCAGCTCACTGCTCCGGGTTAGTGTGTGTTTCACCTCACTGTGTGCTCTGTGTGTTCACTAATTCACGGATGGGCTAAATGCAGAGACCAAATTCCTTGTATACTTGTAAACGTAAACCTGATTTACATTTACATTTACATTTACATTAACCATCTTTGTTACTGTACATAACTGTACATAAATGTAGTGTTTGAACATTGTAACATAACATTCCATTCCGCAAAAAAGGTTCTAAAATTATATGTTGAATTCAGAGCCTTATATATAAAAGGCTTATCTATCTATAAGGCTCTGGTTGAATTCTATGAACCCAGATATTCTTTAGAACGTTCATTTTCCAACATTCCCACCTTTAAGGGTTAATGTAGTGTTTTGATGTCCATGTCTATTTGTTGACCTCTGACCCTTCAGGACTACTTCTCCTGGAGGGCCCGGCCACTGTTGCTGCGTCTGTCGCGCAGCGGGCGGCTCCTGGGTGGGGGGGTGGAGGACCCCACGCCCCCCAAAACCTACAGCACCCGGAAAGGCCACCTCATCCTCTACTCCGAGGACCTGGTCTCCAGCTCCAGCCAATCAGCCGCCAACAGGAAGGGGCAGGGCTCCAAACAGGAAGCCGAACCACCGCTGCACACGTTGAGGGACCTGACCGGAGCCATTCTGGCCTACAAGAGGAAGCAGGTGATGTTTGAAATGGCACTGGAGAGTTATTTATATGCCATATAAGATCATTTATTCAGTTTCTATGGTTATGGTTATCATTATGGTTACTTAGGGCAGACAGTTTTATCCAAAGTGACTTACAACATCACCACTGATGTCTAATTGTGTTTCGGTGCTGTTGGGTGTAGGGCAGTGGAACAATAGACACAATAGACGTGTATTTTTTGGTTTAATTGATAATGCTTAAGCCCTGAAGGCTTTCTTCAGATCAAACGAGAGTGGAGCAGGTCACAAAGTCTCTGGAGTCATCATCTGTAGATTATGGCCTGTTGTTGAACTTCGACCGCAGTTCGCTGCGGCGACTACTGTCTTGGGCAGCACAAACCGCTTTGTATCTGAAAGGTCCTATAACTGGGTATTATTTTGGGCTGGAGAGATTGACTGCGGTGTGTGCAGAAGTGAGCTGGCCATGCATAAGGGTCGTCCATAACAACCCCACCTGTATCTGGCCAACTGTGAGGACCCGCACAAAAACACACAGGCCACTCTTTGTTCTCCAGACCCTCCAGCCGAAAGAATGCATCTTGGATTACAGCCGTTTTTACATGCATGATGGAATATCCTATTTAGCTTAATGGGGCTCTGGTGAAACAGAGGGAAATATGAAGCCCCCATCCTATCAACCCTCCCCCCCACACACACACACACACACACACACATGCACACATACACACACACATGCACACACACACACACACACACATGCACACACACACACACACACACACACACACACACACACACACACACACACACACACACGCACACATACACACACACATGCACACACACACACACACATGCACACACACACACACACACACACACACACACACACGTCTTAAACTTCAAACTGCCTCCTGTAGCAGAAAACACACACTCTCCAAAGAAACCAGGGAGTGATGGACTCACATGGAATGAATATCTGTTCCTCATAAAAAGGGGGGAGAGAAGGAGAAATATATGGTTGTCGGGTTGAAACAGTTCGGTTCAATTTCCAGCTTGTGGGGAGAGGAGAGG
>NW_027468718.1:10531484-10538984 GCF_046254945.1 Alosa pseudoharengus | reverse complement strand
GTTATTGCACAGTATTTGCACTTGAAAAGACTTGTTTACGTGGATCAGACAGAGAAAAGAGAGAGAGGGAGAAAGAGACAGATGGCAACACACACACACACACACACACACACACACCCTTGACAGTACACACTTTTCTCTGATTTACACACTCTGAGCACGTTCCCACACACGGAGCAGGATTGTTTAATCTTAAGGGGAGTCAGAGATTCCCACCTGGGACTTGGCAAAATATTTGCATGCGGACATGTTTGGTCAAAACTATAGCATTGCATCCCTGGTTAGTACAATAAGTGTGTAAGGCAAAGGTCTGTTCAAGTAAAACAACAAAACACACAAAACTCTTCACACACACAGCACATGATGTCACACCTGATTCTGGAGTACGCACTAGAATAAGCATGATCACCATGAACAGGTACTTCACCTGAATTTATGATGATTATGAACAGTTGCTTCAACTGGATTTATGATGATCATGAACAGGTACTTCACCTGAATTTATGATGATCATGAACAGATACGGTAATTCACCTGAATTTATGATGATCATAAACAGGTACTTTATTAAGATCAGGTGAATTTATGATGATCATGAACAGGTACTTTATTAAGATCAGGAGATTTTAAACTGTAATTCTGCCTTCTGTGCTGTAGACCCTATATAGACATGTTCAAACTGTACCTTGACTATCTAGACTATGTACACCAATGCTTACTTACTGAAAGCGTGGTGATCATGGAGAGTGGCTTCCCTGCTGATACACATAAAAATCTTTGCTTCTGACCATCACATATACGGTCAGATAACATAAACATAAACATGGCATAGTGAACATAAACTTTCAAACCTAAACAATTATATGAACAGTTACGTTGCTCCTTTAGTATAAGCTATATTAGAGATAATTTCCCAACTGTCTTTCAATTGTACATACTAGCATATAACAAAGATATTGTACATACTAGCATATAACAAAAGCAGGGTGCAGGGTCAAATCCAAACTAAACTTGAATCAAAACTGAACTTGAAAATAAAAATGAAAAGAAAGATCAGCACACTGTTCGATGCACCCATGAAAGGTATATGCAATATTTCGATCAGAGTTCTTCGTCAGGCACATACGAGGATATAGCATGATGGTCATAAACACAGTACAGTAATAACCATCTCCTCTCCTTAAACACAGTACAGTAATAACCATCTCCTCTCCGTAAACACAGTAACACAGTACAGTAATAACCATCTCCGCTCCGTAAACACAGTACAGTAATAACCATCTCCTCTCCGTAAACACAGTACAGTAATAACCATCTCCGCTCCGTAAACACAGTACAGTAATAACCATCTCCGCTCCATAAACACAGTACAGTAATAACCATCTCCTCTCCGTAAACACAGTAACACAGTACAGTAATAACCATCTCCGCTCCATAAACACAGTACAGTAATAACCATCTCCGCTCCATAAACACAGTACAGTAATAACCATCTCCTCTCCGTAAACACAGTAACACAGTACAGTAATAACCATCTCCGCTCCATAAACACAGTACAGTAATAACCATCTCCGCTCCGTAAACACAGTACAGTAATAACCATCTCCGCTCCGTAAACACAGTACATTAATAACCATCTCCGCTCCGTAAACACAGTACAGTAATAACCATCTCCGCTCATGTGTCCTGTGTCCTGTGTCATGTGTCTTGTGCCCTGTCTGCAGCCCAGAGAGGGCCATGCCACAGGTGAGGGTCACCCCCTGCTCTCCCGCCTGACACCCCCCTCGCACGCACACCTGAGCTCCGCACAGTGCCACCCACGGGACCGGCTCTCCCAGCTGACAGGTCAGAGGTCACACCTTATTTATTTACATATTGTGTGTTTATTTGAACTCCTTTTATGTATCTATTTATATCATTCCTCTGTAAATATGTGTTCCTTCTACTCACATATGCTGTATCATCTACTTATTTGCCTCACCTGTAAAGAACTGTGTGTCATGGTGTGTGCGTATGTGTGTGCGTGTGGTTTTGCAGACTCATTTGATGAAGTCCCTAGCAGTGGAAGGTTCCCCCCCACCCTGACGCCTGCTGCCCCAGCTCAGGTGCCCTACCACCCCCCTGCCCCAGCTCAGGTGCCCTACCACCCCCCTGCTCCAGCTCAGGTGCCCTACCACCCCCGCTTTCTCTGCTCGCCCCGTCCTAGCCACGCCCCCTCAGAACCCCTTCCACCAATCACAGAGGGCCTGCACAGCCAACGTGGGGATGGGAGAGCTTACCTACAGAAAGGTAATTCTGTAGGCGTGCACGTACTGTACGTGTGTAAATGTGTGTGTTTTCATGTGCATTTCTGAGAGAGAATGAGGGACACAGCAGGCCTGTGGGTCACACTATCTACAGATGTTTGTATTATCAATAAACATGTTGAGACAACTGATTGTAAGGGTTAGGGTTTGGTTATGGTGATCTTCAGGAATTGTTCAACAACCATTTCATAGATTGGAACCATCAGTAAAATCTCTATAGACACACTATGAATCATCAGTGAAGTCTCTATAGGCAGATTATGAACTGAACCATCAGTGAAGTCTATAGGCAGACTACCCAAGTCAAGTGTCACCAGGCTGGAAATGGGCTGTGTTTTGCAAAAGCAGCAGCAGCAGAGATCATTGTGCTGTAGGGAAGTAGACCTATTAACAGCAGCACCGAAAGGCCCAGCTCACCCAGCCCCATAGGTTTAACCCACGAATGAGAGGAGTGGAGAGTCCCTCTACACACACACATCAGATGTCCCTCCTCCAGCGTCGCACTTCCCTTACCGTGGGGTGCTGAGTGGCACCACTGGGATACGGAGGAATGTGGCGTGAGGGTTGTTGTTGAACTCGCTCACTGGGATTACTGCATGGCGTCTTACACCAACAGCATGGCCTACTGAGCCCACAGTCACAGTCCCAAAAATCACAAACACTTCATATGAAAAGGGATGTTCTGATTATTTAACTTCTATGTATTTTGGAATTCAAATGCATCTACTAACTTGTACTAATACTGTAATAATACTGTAATCTCTATCTTAAATATACACATTGTATTCATTTAGTTTATTGAACTTTTGTATTTATTTGATAACTATATTGTATGACAAATTTTACAGACACAGGTAAATATCCCTAGGAAAAGCACACCCTTGTAATACTTTACTTAAAATCTATAATTATTAAGTAAAAGTATAAGTATTAACGCAACATGCATTCCTAAAAGCTTGATAAAGTATCAGTGAAGCTTCATAATGTTGACATATGTCTTTATAGCTATAGTCATGACTGCATTCAAAGAGTTATGATGTTATTGTATAAGCCCTCCAGATTCTTATACAACTAGATGTACCGCAGAGCGGTACAAAATATGACCGCCGCCCAGTCCAGCACATTTTTTCCACAAAAATAAATCACGCTGAAAGGCCTATATGATTCTAACTGTCTCACTAAATTGCATTATCCACACTCAGTTCTCACTGATATCTGCTAGACAACAAGTACCAAAACATGATTAGTTCATAGATTTCACATGTAAAATTAATTTTATACAACCCCACCTCCATCTTGCCTGTTCATAATTCTGAGAAATTCTTGAATTGTGTGCATGTACATGTTTATGTTATGCGTGTGTGTGTGCGTGCTTGTGTGTGTGCCTGCGTATGTGCCTGTGCATGCAAGCGTACATATGTCTACTGTGTGAGTATGTGTCATACGTATGATTACTGTGAATGTATGTGTGTGTGTGTGTGTGTGTATCTGTTTGTGCACATGTGTGCACATGAAATGGGTTAACATGACCCCTGGAGGCAAACATACGGAAAAAAATGGTCATCCTAGGCCCTACAGTTCTCAAGATATTCACAGAGAACTGTGTCTGCCCTACCCTTCTTTCGGGGGGTCCAGTCCAGCGGGGGGGCTACAGATCAAAACGAAAAATTACGGTTCCATGCTATCCATGTGGGGGTACATGCCCACCAAGTTTTGTGTACCCCTGTCTTTCAGTGTCCCGGGAATCCTTGTTGGTGTAAGTCACTAAATGTACACATAAATTATTTTATTGTAAGGCCCATGAACGAAAGTCCACAAAACTTGGCATGCATTCGTAGGGTGTCATAATGATCCTACACTTTTAATTTCGTGCAGTTTTGACCTTGTCAGCCACAGATATTGTGATGAAAACACCTAATTTTTTGCTTTTTCATTTTTAACTAGGTGGCGCTATACATAAAATAAGTGGTAATGGGATGGGTTGACATGCCCCCTTAAGACCAACATACATAAAAAAGGTGGACCTCCTAGGCCCTACGGTTATCGAGATATTCACAGAAAACTGTCTCCGGCCACCTACAGGCCAGTTGGTGTATAGTAACATAAATTAATTTATTGTGTGGCCCCCCATGAACGGAATTCCACGAAACTTGGCGTGCATACAGAGGGTGTCATAATGATCCCACACTTTTTTGTACAGTTTTGACTTTGTTAGGTCACAGATACCTTCAATTACAACACCTCATTTTTACTTTTTTGTGTTTAACTAGGTGGCGCTATACATGAAATGAGTGGTTATGGAATGGGTTGACATGGCCCCTTGAGATCAACATACAAAAAAAAAATGGTCCTCCTAAACCCTACGGTTTTCGAGATATTCACAGAAAACTGTGTCTGCCCTACCCTCCTTTCGGGGGGTCCAGTCCAGCGGGGGGGCTACAGATCAAAACGAAAAACGATGGTTCCATGCTATCCATGTGGGGTTACATGCCCACCAAGTTTCGTGTACCCCGGTCTTTCAGTGTCCCGGGAATCATTGACAGAAATTTGGGCATGCGAAAAAGAAAAAAAAAAAAAAAAAAAAAAAATCTGACTAAACCTATATGACCGCCGCTTCGCTGCGCGGCGGTCATAATTATACAATATCAATATTGGGTGCACTTGTTGCCATGTATAGAGTTACATATACTCGTATATGTCAATCATTATGAGGCAGTATTAATACTTAATAACCATGAATGTGTTCATAATGCTTTATGGATACAATTGTTAACCTCTCTTACTCCCAGACATTGGGGGCACCTCAGCATTGGGAGATTTTGAGTGCCCCTTGACCTCGACAGATGGGGGAGGGACGCACAGTGCTCAGTCCAAGGCAAACATCCCCAGCGCTCCCATGATCCTTTGCTGCTCACCAGAGCCAGGGCCTCAGCAGGAAGCGGAGCGAGCACGCTCAGAGGAGACCCATGAGCCGGTAATGCTCTGCTTCCTTATTCAATTGTGCTGTTGTGTTGCAGCGTCTGGGACAGATGGGTAGACTCTTGTTTGTTTTCATACCATGAGGAAGAGGAGGAGGAAGAGGAGGTGGAGGAGGAGGACGAGCAGAGGTCAGGGTGAGAGAGATGCTGAGGGAGGTCAGCGTTACCTCTTCCAGGAAAAGGGGCTCTCCAAAAACAAACACAACAAATAGCTGATGTTAATGTCCGTAAAGCTGGCCGTGTTGTCTTAGCAATGTGCTACGTCGCCGCCACTCCATGAGCCATGTGATGCTCTGAAAACCCTGGCCCGCTGGTGACCCGCTGCTAAGCCTCGTGAACACAAAACAATATGGTCAGCCAGTCGTCTTAGCCAAACTCCCAGACAACACACTCACCCATGGAGTCTCAAACACACTGAGGGTTAGAGTTGAAGTTGCGTGAAATGTCAGTCACATCCAGCCATTGAATGCCCATATAGTGCTAGTCTCAGATAATTTTATTCATTCAGGAGAGCAACATTTTTTTTTTCTTTAAATCTAATCAGTTTTCATGTCCATCACCAGGCTGTAATGGAAGTCCTCAGGCTAGGACACTGATATGCCAGAAACATCTGGTTTCCAACAGCCCACACTCTTTTAAGGCTCTCTATATATCTACGCCTGTTTTCAGTCCTCATTCTCTCAACATTTACATACACAGGCCCATCTGCATGAGAGTGGCTGTGTTGAGAATGCAAGTGGTCATGGGAAATGTAGTCTGAAGAGAGCTAGCGTGGACTCGACATGGAGGAGCAGTCGTCTCTCCCACATTAACTTCTATGGCGGCCACCTGACAGGTAGCCATCGGGTCAACACTGGTCAATATGGTAAGTCTTTATGAAGTAAGCATTTTAAGTGTTATTTGGTTATGGTTATATGATTTAGCAGATGCTTTTGTCCAAGGCGACTTACAAGTAAAACAATACAATAGTTACAATTTAACAGTGAAGAGTTCAATTGAAGTTGGCCTGCACAGTAAGCCTTTGTCACAGATTCAACATATTACTCCTCCATATGTAAACACTAATCTGGACTAGACACACTGCACATGAGTAAAACATGTACTTCTTCAAAGAGGAACAATTGATCAGGTGTGAATATTACAGTAATTTAAAGTGTAGCACTTTAAATGTAAACAGAGGGGGCCCTTCAACGTTTTAGAATGCTTTAATTGATCCAAGATTATACAAGAAATAGTGTAAGTCTTACACAGTTTCTCTTTGAGTGGAAGAGGTCCTTAAAACAGACTGAAAGTTCAGTCCTAAAATACTTTCAACAATATGACATAAAAAAGGTATCTTGCTTCCTGTTTCTTGGCTATTATGTTTAATTCTCTCCACAGCTGTCAGTTAATTGCAGAAACTCACATGTTCGTCTTTGATCACGGCCTGTTTCTGTGATTGTCTCATCTGTTGTTTGTGCTGCAACATATCGCAAGCTAAATCTCTCTAATTCTGTTTCATCTGCTGAGGACTCGTTTGAAAAAGCCTGTTCTTCTACTTCAACGCTCTTGTCAACATCATTACACACATTGCAATAAAAAGACTTGCTTGAGAAGTGTCTCTCAGATAAAAGTAACGGCAGTCTTGATCAATGCCGTAATTAACAGTTTCTCACACAAGCACACACGCACGCAGGCACACACGCACACACACACACACACACACACACACAGCATGAGAGATCAGTCTGGCTCGTCACATTGCTGGATTGATCTCACATAACCTGCATGTTTGTGTGTATGAGTGTGTATGTGTTGGTGTGTGTGTCAGTCTGAGAGAGAGAGAGAGAGAGAGAGAATATGTATAGGTGTGCGTGTGTGTGTTGGTGTGTGTGTGCATGCGTGTATGTGTGTGTGTTTGTGTAAGGTAGATATCTAGCACCATAATTAGACACAAAATTCATCGCGTCTAATAAAAAGAATAACTTTCATGTGCCCCACCACCAACTCCTGCCAACAGACAGACTCTCCCACAAAGGTGAGCTCTTAAAGCAGACGAATCACTGACGTCCCCTCTGTCCTCGTCACCACCACAACTAGCTCACTCTCTCGGTCTCTTCCAATCAGACACTGGTCGTCTGTCTCCCAAACACTTTGCCTACAATGTGTACTAATAGGCATCCTTATTATCATATCACACACTGACTTTGGCTACATGCCTGTCTGCATGTATGGAG
>NW_027468718.1:10518984-10526484 GCF_046254945.1 Alosa pseudoharengus | reverse complement strand
AGCACTGAAGTCACAGATAAAGTGCTTTGATTTGAGTGTTTGGATCGATGTCCATCAAACAGGGAAAGACTTTTTACGAAAACTTAAAACTTAAGACTTTTAAGTTTTTGCAAGAAACATGCCACTTCCCAGTGACTGTGCTGTTACACAGTTCTCTTTCTGTGGGTGAAGCAAGGTTAGCAACCATATGATAAATTAAATTAAATTAAAGACTGTACTTCCTGTCTACAATTGCCTGTTATTGAGGTCCTAAACAACATAGTTTACTACAAAGCTAATAGCATAATGACATTAAGCTTGACATATTGAGAGGGTACACTTTGTGGTGGACGTTTGGACAGCCTGTTTACAGTTCAATCTGAACATGGGTCAGTTCAAGGTCACAGGGGGTCACACAAACATGTCCTGTACCGGTAACTCGAGTGAAGCTATGGACGTAAATACACTCAAGAATTCACACTCTCGTCTGGTAAATCAAGTGCACACACACATACGTACAAACACACACACACACACACACACACACACACAAACAAGCTAATCATAGTCCCAAGGGGCATGTGTCTAGACTGACATGCTCCACTGATGACACGGTGCATTTTTCCTAGTAGGTCTCCTGCTTAAAGCGCCTGGAGTCTGCCGATCCCACACTTTAGAGGATCCTGGCCTCCTGATACTGGACTCAAAGATGTATACGGCCTATACGATTAACATATGTGTTCTGTATAGTTTCTGCTATTATGTACCAAAGTCAGGGATGGATTACTGCACGGGCCTACCGGGCCCAGGCCCAGGGGCCCAAGGGGTCAGGGGGCCCTGAAGCCCAAGCCTTTGCATGGAATCATTGCCTCAATATCAACAAATTAGGATGTAGGCTATGCATCTGATTGAATTAAAGTACTGGCCATTCCCAAAATGCACCAGAATACAGAAAATCACATCATACAAATTAAAAATGTTCTGGGGGAGGACCCCCAAACCCCCCTTCCCACATATGCGACAATTAGTGGGGGGCCCTTAATACATCTGGGCCCAGGGGCCAGAAAGTTCATAATCCGTCAGTGACCAAAGTAGTCAGTGTGCTGTAATCTACGTTTTATATTTGTCATGTTCTCAACTTTACCCTAGGGTCTACACTGAAAATATTTGGAGTTTTTAAAACATTTTTTAAATGTTTGTTTATGTACAATACACCTCCCCTAAGGTGTTTCATGCAGTCTGTTACCTCAGTTTAAGTAACTGTCAGTTATCTGGATCAGTTTCCCTGATTTCCTTTGATTTTATCCACAGGAGTCATCCATGGTGTTCACACTGAGTATGAAGTGAAAGAAAGGGGGGATAGAGAAAACAGAGAGAAGGAAAGACGGATGGAAACTGATACAAGAGAAATGGACAGAGGGAATGGTAAGGAGGAGGGAGAGAAGGAACAAGGGATGGATAAAGAGATAAGGGAAAAGAGAAGAAAGATGGAGGCGGATGACAACGTCGGGGAGTCTGGGGAGAGCGGAGAGGCCAGGCACCAGAGAGCACAGCCCCAGCTGGGGCAGCAGGAGCCAGGGCAGAGGGCCTTCACCCTGGGGCAGAAGGAGCCAGGGCAGAGGGCCTTCACCCTGGTGGGCCTCAACCACCAGCACCTGTTACTGCTGGACACGCAGAGTGGTAGGCAGGAGTTAACTAACAATATATTCACTTCGATGTCTACACACACACAGACACACACACACACACACACACAAAAAAACACTAAAAGGTATCTAGAGATAGTGTCCGTGAGAGAATTGCATAAGTTAAACAGACAGATTTACACCAAGGACCATCATTTTAATGGTGGGCAAAGTGAAAAGTCTAACACAAGCCAATTCAAAAAGAAGGCAAAATAATTTAACAGCAGTGGCAAGACTGTGAGCACAAACGTTGATGAACCAGTTC
The DNA here is from genome assembly GCF_046254945.1 of Alosa pseudoharengus. Taxonomy (NCBI): domain Eukaryota; kingdom Metazoa; phylum Chordata; class Actinopteri; order Clupeiformes; family Clupeidae; genus Alosa; species Alosa pseudoharengus. The sequence continues at coordinate 10,524,555 of NW_027468718.1, read as the reverse complement.
AATTCTCCCAAATGTCTCACAAAAACTATACATCAGACTTTGCCCTTTGCTCGCCATTTCAATCAGGGTGCCAAGTATCAATGCTCTCCTTTTCCAGTCCGTTCAGGTCATTGAGGACATAAAACACATTGGTAACACTTTATTACAGGGCTCTTGTTACCAAACTCTTTAACAGCACATGTACAACAACAGCAAATGATAGAAAGGAACAGCAAAATGTCAGAGAATTTCAATAGAATTTACTAGTCAAATAAACTATCCAATTCAAATCAAAATATACTTTGAACAATGGTGTCTGTCCGCATAGACAAAGTCGTGCAGTTACAGTACAAACATGATTGTCCTTTGCACAGAGGTTGGTGGAAGTCCACAGAGCAGAGCAGAGACCACAGAAATGCCCTGAAAACCACCATAGATAATCTCCTGTTCACCAGAACAGTCGCAGCCTGGTGGGTGGCAATGCATTTGATTTGGGCTCAGTGGTCTCTTTCACACACACACACACACACACACACACACACACACACACACACACACACACACACACACACACACACACACATTTTGTCACAAGTTTTCACTTGAGAGCATCTGCTGTCATCTGTTCTAGTTTTTACATGTGTGTGTGTGTGTGTGTGTGTGCACACATCTATGTGAGTATGTGCGCACATCTGTGGTTGTGTGCGTTTCCTGAAACTCTAGATCCTCACGTCTGGGGAGTTCGCCGACTCTTGTGTGAAAAGTGCCTGAGTCACGGGAGACAATGGAGGACACACAGACAGGGTCATGCATCACTCATCAAAGCACTTCCTGCCAACACATGCCTCTGATTGGGCCCAGATAGCAGCACACTCCAGACCTATATCTGCAGCTGATCTGCCACCAGTCACACAAGAGACCACCAGAACCGAACAAGCCAGAACCAGACCTGCTGCAGCTGATCTGCAACCAGTCAGACAGGAGACCTCTAAAACCAGAACCAAAACCAGAACTAAAACCAGAACCAGAACCAGAACCAAAACCAGAACCAAAACCAGACCTGCTGCTGATCCACCACCGATCATACAGGAGACCACTAAAACCAGAACCAGTCAGAACCACACCTGCTGCTAATCCACCACCAATCATACAGGAGACCACTAAAACCAGAACCAAAACCAAAACCAAAACCAGAACCAAAACCAGACCTGCTGCTGATCCACCACCGATCATACAGGAGACCACTAAAACCAGAACCAGTCAGAACCAGACCTGCTGCTGATCCAGGAGAGCACCTGAAGCAGAGCCATTGCTGCTAGCTTGGCCGGGGTTCAGTATTATGCAGACTGACAGTCTGCTGAGGAACTACTCAGCCGGATTACTATAGGAAGCACATACTTAACTAGATGTACCGCAGAGCGGTACAAAATATGACCGCCGCCCAGTCCAGCACATTTTTTCCACAAAAAAAAAATCACGCTGAAAGGCCTATATGATTCTAACTGTCTCACTAAATTGCATTATCCACACGTACTCAATTCTCACTGATATCTGCTAGACAACAAGTACCAAAACATGATTAGTTTATAGATTTCACATGTAAAATTCATTTTATACAACCCCACCTCCATCTTGCCTGTTCATAATTCTGAGAAATTCTTGAATTGTGTGCATGTGTGCATGTTCATGTTTATGTTATGTGTGTGTGTGTGTGTGTGTGTGTGTGTGTGTGTGTGTGTGTGTGCGTGCTTGTGTGTGTGCCTGCGTATGTGCCTGTGCATGGAAGCCTACATATGTCTACTGTGTGAGTATGTGTCATGATTACTGTGAATGTGTGTGTGTGTGTGTGTATCTGTTTGTGCACATGTGTGCACATGAACTGGGTTAACATGACCCCTGGAGGCAAATATACGGAAAAAATGGTCATCCTAGGCCCTACAGTTCTCAAGATATTCACAGAGAACTGTGTCTGGCCTACCCTCCTTTCGGGGGGTCCAGTCCAGCGGGGGGGGGCTACAGATCAAAACGAAAAATCACAGTTCCATGCTATCCATGTGGGGGTACATGCCCACCAAGTTTTGTGTACCCCGGTCTTTCAGTGTCCCGGGAATCCTTGTTGGTGTACGTCACTAAATGTACACATAAATTGTTTTATTGTAAGGCCCCCCATGAACGAAAGTACACAAAACTTGGCATGCATTCGGAGGGTGTCAGAATGATCCTACACTTTCAATTTCGTGCAGTTTTGAGTGCATGTCAGCCAGTGATGAAAACACCAAATTTTTTGCTTTTTAATTTTTAACTAGGTGGCGCTATACATGAAATAAGTGGTAATGGGATGGGTTGACATGGCCCCTTGAGATCAACATACAAAAAAAAGGTGGACCTCCTAAACCTTACGGTTCTCGAGATATTCACCACCTTGTTAAACGACAAAAAAGAAAAATGAGGTGTTGTAATCGCAGTATCTGTGACCTAACATAGTCAAAACTGCACGAAATTGGAAGTGTAGATCATTATGACAACCAGGGTGTCATAATGATCCTACACTTCCAATTTCGTGCAGTTTTGACTATGTTAGGTCACAGATACCTGCGATTACAACACCTCATTTTTACTTTTTTGTGTTTAACTAGGTGGCGCTATACATGAAATGAGTGGTTATGGAATGGGTTGACATGACCCCTTGAGATCAACATACAAAAAAAAAATGGTCCTCCTAAACCTTACGGTTCTCGAGATATTCACAGAAAACTGTGTCTGCCCTACCCTCCTTTCGGGGGGTGCAGTCCAGCGGGGGGGCCACAGATCAAAACGAAAAACGATGGTTCCATGCTATCCATGTGGGGTTACATGCCCACCAAGTTTCGTCTACCCGCTTCGCTGCGCGACGGTCATAATAAGAGTCAATATAATTATTAAACATTATAACTTCTGCATAATCATGATAGATCAATGATGCCGTAAGGGAAAAGCTCACATCCATTCCAAGTTCCATCCCTGGCCAATCCGAATTCCATTCCCATCCATTCCGAGTTCCATCCTTGTCCTTTCTGAGGTCCATTCCTGTGCCTGCAGCTTCCAGCAGTTGGAGCAAGGTGCCTGGATCATGGCTTCTATCTATACACTTAAGTACAGTATATCTGCACTGGACTGTACATCTGTTTGTGTCAGCTAAATGAATAAATGAAAGCTGAGTTGTCTGCTGTCTAAATGGGGATCCATACTGCACTGTATGAATGCTGGTTGAGCTTCAACTGTTCTCTCCTAAATAGCAGCTGATGCATGCTTCTAATGTCTGAGTATAGCGTTTACCGCCTCAATGTCTAACAAGGGCTCAGCACCTCACATGTTGCTGGGGCGTACAGGGAACAGTGTGTGTGTGTGTGTGTGTGTGTGTGTGTGTGTGTGTGTGTGTGTGTGTGTGTGTGTGTGTGTGTGTGTGTGTGTGTGTGTGTGTGTGTGTGTGTGTGTGTGTGTGTGTGTGTGTGTGTGTGTGTGTGTGTGTCAGGTGTCTTAAGTGAGATGGTAGCTTAGTCTGGATCACATTTGTTACAGGGCAGCAGTATGTGAAGTGGCATATGCAGAGGGTCTTTTACAGACAGAGTTTCCAAATTAGCCAGACAGCACATACTGACTAAAGCCTGATGCCCACACTCAATTAACAAAGGGGAAAATAGCTTGTGTTTTTCCAAGTAGGCCCTCATGAGATTAAATTAGATTAGATAAGATATACTGTATTCATCCCAGTAGCCATTTAGGAAAACACTGACATACAAGACTCGCGTATACATACAGTATACATACACACATACATAAATAAATACATATACAGTATATATACATACTAAACATACACATATACACATAATACACAGCCTCATACCTATAACTCAGTGATGCTGTTTTGGTGGCTCACAGGTGCAGCGCTGCCCCCCTCCCTGGGCACTCTGCCCCCCCTGACAGGCCGGAGGGGTCCAGGGCAGCAGAGCTCCATGGCCGCCTACAGACTGAACCCGCCGGAACCCCCAGAGCCTGGCCAATCACAACCCGGCATCGTCCGGGGGAGCATTCCTGTAGAACTCAGAGGTTTGGGGGTGGCATCCATCCATCCATTATTTCGTTCATTCATTTATTAATTAATTAATTCATGCATCCATTCATGCATCCAGTCATTCATTCATTCGTTCATGTATCTCCTTTAGTTAGTTGTGTTGCTGTCATTTTGTTAACTTTCATAGTTGCATTATTAAAATAGATCCATGAGCATAAGTTCCCACCCTAAACCCCAGATAGTTTGCCTGTTCATCTCTGATGGGATGCAGAGTAATTGCATCCTTAGTGAGGTGGTTTATAAGTTATGGTTCACCTGATTCCCATTTTGTTTTTAGACTGGCAGAAAGGTGGTGGCTGGGGCACCCTGATCATGGGTCCTGATGGTGACATCATACGACTCTCTCTGTGGGACCCCACGGGCCAACAGCAGCTCTCGCTGGATGATGTCACAGAGGAACACGGTACAGCCAATCACCTTCCCCCACTGTCACTCATGTCGCTGTGGCAACAGTAAAGAGAGAACTTATGGAGCCTGTTGTAGAGTGATCATTCCTGCTTTGACACATCAATACATGCGATCACATGTACAGTTAATCACTAGCAATAATCCCCATGATTGCCTTCCTCTCTCTCCTCTCCCTTTCCATCTGTATCTTTTCTCTCTTGTCCCTCTTTCCTCTCTCCCTCTCTCTCTCTCTCTCCTTCTTCCTCCCTCCTCAGCTGTGAGGATCCTGGTATCTGAGGAGGAGGAGGCTGGTCAGTCCTGGACTCTCTTGCTGGAGCCAGAGGCCACAGGTGGGTGTTAGTGAGATTCAGACTGACAAACACACATGAACTCCACAGGCAAGAGATTCATTGTCTCCACCCAAAAACCTGTGCTTGGAATTTAGAGTTTAGAATTGAGGCCTCAATTCTAGACTTCAGTGAGTGAACTATTTAGAATTCAGAATGAGAAAACTTCATGCAGCATGTGTTCATGTGTTGGGTATATCATTCATTTCTAGTCGCCCTATTCGCCCTTGTCACACTGGGCGAAAACGAGGCTTGGGTTGTAGAAAGTTCAGAAAGTTGCTGTGAGTGAATGGAGTAATAGCCTTTTGCTGTATATTTCTTACCAACAACGTACCTAAGAACTATTTTTTCATCGTTTCCCAAGAGACACAGACATCCATCGGCAGTGGATTGCCAAAATAAAGCGTGATATTGGGCCGTATTTTGACATTTAGTTGAGATAGCACACCAATCGTTTTCTTACCTGCATTATATGGGTGATGATGCAGCCCTCTATGCTATTAATATATCCTTAAATACTGATCTCAGGATCCGATTTCCTTCATTAGCCCACTTTTCAACTTCCATCTTCGTGAACATTAGTGGTAAAGACTCATGGTTTTTCATCCAAGCCATCAGGATTGTTAACAAAGCAGCTCAAATTGACACTGTAAGTGAATGTAGCGCGACAGCAGGTCTACCTCCTCAGCCTCCTATTTGCGCTGAAAATGTTCAAAATGGTGCACAAGTGACATAAGCGTATAG